>NC_091471.1:33250054-33515054 GCF_036971445.1 Narcine bancroftii
CTCGACCAGGTATGTTGTCTGGTCCCGCCGCTTTGTGTGGGTTCACCTTGGATAGGGTTCTCCTCACCTCGGCCACAGATATGCAGGGGGACCTTTAATCGGGGGACACTTTTTTGTTTTCCTGTATTACCTTTCTGTTCTCATGTAGTCTATTTTATTCATTTAATTTCTACTTATTATTTGTCGGAGTACTCGTGCATCTGTCGCAAGAAAAAAATTCAGTGCATCTGTGCACGTGACAATAAACTCTCATCATCAGGATCAGAAATTATTGTCATGAATAAGTCACAAAATTCAATGTTTTGCAGCAGCGTCACAGGGCAAATATTCATATAATGAACCATCTTACAACAATAATATGTTAAAAATACAAAAATAGTCGTGCACAAAAAGTAAGGCAGTATCTGGTTCATTGATTATTCAGGAATCTGATGGCAGTGGGGAAGAAGCTGCCCTTGTGCTACTGAGTGCTTGTCTTTAGGCTCCTGTACTTCCTTCCCAATGGTTGCCGAGTGAAGAGGATATGCACTGGGTGGGGGGGGGGGTCTTTAAGGATAGAGACTGCTTTTTTAAGACACCTCCTCATGTAGATATCTTCGATGGAGTGAAGTCTGGTGCCTGTGATGTCCTTCTGGAGTTTATTCTTTTCTGAGAGTTGGCGCCGCCATACCAGACAGTGATGGCACACCAGCCAGAATGCTCTACACGGTACACCTGTAGAAGTTTTCAAGAGTCTTGAGTGACATCATCATAGAAGAGCAGAATGAGGCATCAACCATCAATTGTCTATATCTGTGAAGTGGATATTGTGATTCTCCTTTGGCAGGAATATATAGTTGAGATCATTTTAATTCTTTGAACTGCAGCCTGCAACATTGTATGTGGACAGACGCGCACGAATACATCGGAGCTATCCCAAGTGTCAACTTCAGTGAGGTGTGGTGCTCAAGGACTTCCCATCATTATCTTTTTTCTCTCACTGTTTGCTTCTCTTTCATTCTTTGTTTCTGCCTTTTTTTCTCTCTGTCTCTTGTTCTTTCTTGCTCATTAAACAAGATGTTGTCTTCCATGAGTCATCCATGAAATACTATGGACTTTAACATTTTACTGGCATTCACTAAATTCTCTCAATGATTTGTCCTGTATTCATACTCTTCTCAATCTTGAGTTACATGCAAGACATCAGTACAAGACAGTGAGCAGCTACTTACCATTTTCAATCAGTATTGTGTCAGTTATATCAACCTATGTTGATAATAATAATGAAATATATTGTATCCTATGGATTGTACAATGTACATATGCACTAAAATTCTTACTTATAAAGTCTAAGGTATAAAAATAGCTCACTATCTTGGGCAGAATAGTTATGTTCCAGATAAGAATCTCTCCAGATGGTGGAACAAGTTGGAGGTCATACCATTAACTAGGTGGAGAGTAACAGGATTCATGAATTGAATTATTTATCAAAGCAGAAGGTTTGAAAATACTGGCTTGAAGTCAGCAGTGCCATTTTGCTGCAAAGATTAATTAGCTTGACTAGAACCACACATGTAGAATGACTTCTACTCGACTAAGGATGAATCAATGGGCACCAACTCAAATTAAGTAAGGGGATGCTGTTTGACCCATTGCTAATCAGGAAATTATAAGTTAGTATGCGAGACTGAAGTGGGGGGAGGCGACAGAGGCGTAATTATCTTGGTGCCTGTGCCCTATGAAGGCAGACAGTGGGCAGGAAGTGAAGTTGCGTGTAAACATTCCATCATCGACATCTGTCACCATTTCTAATCTTAAAATGATAGGACACAAAGCAGGAAACTGCGGCTTATATTGAAGAGGTTCTTGCTGGTACCTGCTGCTCTTAGGATCTGTAAAATGGCAGTGACAATTGATAATTCACTGGTTCATAATAATGTTAGCAAAACATTTTTTAAGTATTTCTGTTTTCCCCAAGTATCCCCATGCCTTCGGAAGGCTCTGGCAGTCACTGGACAGGTTAGGATGAGTCTGATTTCCAGGCTGATTGACTTTATGACTTTAATGGAACTGCAAGAGTACAGGCACTGAATGTGAGATCGGGATATTTGGTGAAGAATGATGGAGCAGAATCATAATCTGACCTGTCCCAGAGTTGTGGACCAAAGCCACTAGAGTCAGGCGTGAGCTGGAAACAAGAACATGTTGTTACAACCCATGCAGGGGAGTGTGATAATGTTGTATATGTTGTACGATGTACATATGACCCCAAATCCTTACTTGTTGCAGCCAGATATTTAATTTAAAAAATGACACCAGTATATACATTAAAAACAGATAATAAATACAAAAGTTAGATAATAAATATTCACAGTGACAACTCTACAAGAAAAAAATTGTGTTACAATGGTTCAGACAGTCTTTTTGTGAAGTTGTTAATATATCAAGGAGAGGTTCAAGAACCAGATTGCTGTTGGGCAGAAACTGTTCTTGAACTTAAGGCACTAGTATTCTTTTACCTGAAGGTAGCAGTGAGAAGAGGTTGTGACCAGGCTGATAAAGGTCCTTTATAATGTTGGCTACCTTTTGAGGCAGTGCCTCCCGTAGATGTCCTCAATGGTGGAGCAAAGGCTCTCAGAAAAATCTTCACTTGCCACAAAACAATTACAGGAGTACCGAATGGGAATTGAGGCTGGATACACTCATGGCCCTGAATTATCTAATGTCCTTCTCTGTAATGTATGTTCCCCTCACCCATACCCGTTAACACACTGAGAACACATGATAGAGGAAGAAAACAATTTTAACAGAATACAGAGAAAATAGGGAGCATTTTCATGAGTAGAAATGGTTAGTCAACGTTTCAGGTTGGGACCCTTTATCAAGACTCACCAATCATGTGTAGCTGTGGGCCGAGACATTTCGACTGAAGTTTGAATTTAACTTAAATTTAAATTTTAAATCTTGACATAAATTTAAACACACAGCACGGTAACAGGCCGTTTTGGCCGATGAGTCTAAGTATCTCCATTATATCTAATTAACCTACAACCCCCAATGCATTTTGAACGGTGGGAGGAAACTGGAGTCTCCAGGGAAAAGCACTCAGGCACAAGGAGACTGTACCAACTCCTTACAGACAGCGTAGGATTCGAACCCCGGTCCTGATCGCTGGCGCTGTAAAGGCGTTGTGCTAACCACTGCGCTGGATGTGCTGCCCTAACTTCCACCACAGAATTCAAATTCAGTCAAGGCATTGCAAAAAGCTCCTTTGGTTCACTAATGATTTTAAGCTAAGGTTCTCCCATCCTTACCCCATCTTGTCTAAATGTGGAGGGAATGGGAGTCATGTCATCCTGAATGATTGGCATGGAGAGAGCACTGATTAACCCATGGAAGGCAGAGAGTTAGGATAAGTGGATGTTTCTCTGGTTGTTAATGGACTGCAGCAGGGATTGATGCAGGGCCCAAAATTGTTAAGGATATACAAAAAGGATTTGGAAGAGGGGACCAATTGTAATGTATCCAAGTTTGATGATGATACAAAATGGATTGGAAAAGCAAATTGTGTAGGTGGCACAGGGGGGTCTGCAAAAAGATATTGATAGGCTAAGTGAGTGGGGAAAGATCCGATAGATGGAGTACAATGTCAGTAAAAGTGAAGTCATCTACTTTGGAAAGAAAAATAGATCAGACAATCATTAAATGGAAAAAAAAATTGCCCCATGCTGATGTGTAGAGAGACCTGGGAGTGCTTGAGCATGAATCTCAAAAATTTAGTTCACAACTGCATAGGGAATCAAGAAAGCAAATGGAATGTAGGCCTTCATTGCTGGAGGGAGGTTGAGCTGCAACTGTATACGGTACTGGTGAAGCTGCATCTGGAGTACTGTGTGCATTTCTGGTCTTCTTACTGGGGATAAGATGTACTGTGTTTGGAGGCAGCTTTGGAGGGATATGGGCCGAATGCAGGAAACTGTTTGGAAAGACAAACTTGCCTGTTTCTATACTGTACAGCCCTACAGCTCAATGACTCAAGTGCATGAATTGTGCACAGTTTTGCAAAGAAATTGAAGAATACCAAAACTATAAGTAATGTTAAAGAAAGTGGAAGAAACAATGTCAAAGAGTGAAGTTTGATTGTCCCTCCTGGTCTATGAACTTGCTAATTACCTGTATTATATGTATGTCACACCAAGACACAAGAGCAACTCGTCCGTGAACTACTCTTTGCAGACGATGCCGCTTTAGTTGCCCATTCTGAGCCAGCTCTTCAGCACTTGACGTCCTGTTTTGCGGAAACTGCCAAAATGTTTGGCCTGGAAGTCAGCCTGAAGAAAACTAAGGTCCTCCATCAGCCAGCTCCCCACCATGACTACCAGCCCCCCCACATCTCCATCGGGCACACAAAACTCAAAACGGTCAACCAGTTTACCTTTCTCGGCTGCACCATTTCATCGGATGCAAGGATCTACAACGAGATAGACAACAGACCAACAGACTCGCCAAGGCAAATAGCGCCTTTGGAAGACTACACAAAAGAGTCTGGAAAAACAACCAACTGAAAAACCTCACAAAAATTAGCATATACAGAGCCGTTGTCATACCCACACTCCTGTTCGGCTCCGAATCATGGGTCCTCTACTGGCATCACCTATGGCTCCTAGAACGCTTCCACCAGCATTGTCTCCGCTCCATCCTCAACATTCATTGGAGCGACTTCATCTCCAACATCGAAGTACTCGAGATGGCAGAGGCCGACAGCATCAAATTCATGCTGCTGAAGATCCAACTGCGCTGGGTAGGTCACGTCTCCAGAATGAAGGACCATCGCCTTTTCAAGATCGTGTTCTATGGCGAGCTCTCCACTGGCCACCGAGACAGAGGTGCACCAAAGAAGGGGTACAAGGACTGCCTAAAGAAATCTCTTGGTGCCTGCCACATTGACCACCACCAGTGGGCTGATCTCGCCTCCAATCGTGCATCTTGGCGCCTCACAATTCGGCGGGCAGCAACCTCCTTTGAAGAAGACCGCAGAGCCCACCTCACTGACAAAAGACAAAGGAGGAAAAACCCAACACCCAACCCCAACAAACCAATTTTCCCTTGCAACCACTGCAACCGTGCCTGCCTGTCCCGCATCAGACTTGTCAGTCACCAACGAGCCTACACCAGACGTGGACATTACCCCTCCATAAATCTTCGTCCGCGAAGCCAAGCCACAAAATGTGAATGGGCTGCTGACTTGCTATGAACCTTCTCATACTACGTCAGATGGAGAACCTGGGCTCTTGAAATGTGAATAGATAAAATATTTTTGATTGAAATATCATTTTACTGTGCAAAATTGTGGAAGATAATTTCATGCCACAATGAATAGGAGCAGAGGCAATTCAGCATCAGTATATTTTTATGAATGAACATTATTCCCAATATTTTGCACAAATGTCTCCATGTATAATTTGTCATTTCTTGTGACTGACTTTTTAATCTATGTAATGAAGTTTTCAAGCTACCTCAGAAATGTGGATTAAAGGTAAAGGTTCCATTATTGTCACATAATGCTACATTTAGAAGGTAACATACATGAAATTCTTTAACTTTTGTCCACTGTAAGATGGCCACTTTGTCCAGCGCCCCTCACAGAAACCTGGTCGGTGTTCCTAGGCAGTCTCCCCTCCAAGTGCTGAACAGTCCTGAGCCCACTTAGCTTCTTAGTCCTTTGATCAGGGCTGATGTACCTTTCCTTCTCAACCCCATGCTTCTGCATTCTCCCCATAACACTTGACATCTTACTGATTAAGAACCTTTCAACTTCTGCTTTAAGTATGCACAATAACTTGCCTCCCACAGCTGCTTGTGGCAACAAATTCCACAGATTCACAACCCTCTGACTGAAGAAATTTCTCCTAATCTGTTTAAAGAGGCATCCTTTTATTCTGAGACTGTGCACTCTGGCCTGGATTGTTCCACTACTGTCAATGTTATCCAGGCCTTTCAATATTCAGTAAGTTGCGATGAGTCCCCCCCCTCCCCCACTCTACTAACTCCATTAAGTCCAGGCCCAGAGCTATCAAACACCCCTTATATGTGAATCCTCTCATCCCAGGATCATTCTCGAAAACCTCCACTGGATCCTCTCCAATACCAGCATATCCTTCTTAACATGAAAAGTAGTGGATGCCACACTGACCCCTGAGGACCTCTAGTCACCAGCAGCTGACCAGAATGTCCGCGCGAAGTTTGAACATTTCCCTATGACCTTTCGGATTTCCTCCAGGTACTCTGGTTCTCATCCTACATCAATCATTAATTGTCCGCTATAACTTGGCCCTAGAGTTTGGTGAGTCATACGTGTTCTTTACACAGCCACTGCATTCTGAGAAATTATTCCCACAATCCTGGAACGCAGTCTGTGTAAAAAGATCGGCATGGAAATGAGTGACTCATTTCCGTTCCGATATTTTACCTGTGGCAGCCCGAGACATTATGGTGGGCGGCCTGCTGTCTAAACTGAACTGCAGGTGGTCCACAACAATGGGTTAATGAATATGACGTAATGATGATGTGCAACTTGTGACATTGCATCGTAGGATTTTTAAATGATATTAAAGTTTGTAAAGATAACATTACTTATACGTAAAAAATATAATAGAATCTGGGGGGGGGGGTTGATGGAAATGTGGAGAGAATGAAATGAGATGTATAGGATTAGGATGTAAAGGATTAGGATAATTGGCACAAACTTGGTGGGTCAATGGATCTGTGACCATGATGTCTGATGACATGACCTGGAGAGCTGGATGAATCCACAGTCATTCACAGGTTCATCCTAACATACAATTTCTAAGGATGGTTTTCCTCTGTTGGTTTTCTCCCCAGCAACTGAAAATCCAATGTGCTGCCATATCCTTGAGGCTTGGCCAGTTTAATCAATTACCCCTTTCTCACTTGCAAGTAATCCCAGGAATTAACAGCCAATTTGCCTTTAAAGTGTCTAATGTGAAAGGATCGTCTTCTCAATGCCAATGTTAGAAGGGATTGACGGCCTCGAACTATAAGTACAACCCCGGTGTTTGCAGACAATCAGGCAAGTATAAAATGGGCAATTGCATTGTGGGATTGAAATGACCCAAGTTTTTGTGTGAGTGCAGGAACGTGAAGGAAAAAAAAATTAAAGAGAAGGTATAAACTTTGCCATGGGAAAATTGCAGTGGGAGAGAGGGAGAGAGGGAATAAATAGCAATAGCTGACAATTTTTAAACAGTGTGGGAAAGTTGGTAGCCCTATAGCGCACAATTTATAAAGGACATGGGAAAAAGTGATGGGGGATCTGACCCCTCCATGAGTGCTCTGTGTATGCAGCTGTTCAAATATAAGATCATAATACATTGATCAGGATTTAGGGCAGGTCCACCATCGCTCGATGCATCATGAAGTCACCGGCAGAAGGTAGAACAGACCTAACCGCAGGGATGGCTCCTTACAAGTGTGAAAGCATTCAGGGTCCCAGTTAGGAGTGGTCAAGTGTGAAAAGCCAAACCCCCATTCCTATCCCAGGACAGTGCACAGCCAATTTAGTGGGACCCAGGTGTGAAAGGGGCTAGTGATATCAGCCATTAAGAGGAAAAACTACAAAGAAGACAAATTATCTGAAAACGTTAACACTGCTCTACTTTTAACACATGCTAAGTGGTTCCAGCATTTTATGTTTTCATTGTAAATCACGAAAATCTGTAGACACCGTGGTTGAAGTAAAAACACAAAAAGCTGGAGAATCTCAGCAGGTCAAACAGTGTCCTTTATATAGCAACACTTCGGCCTTGAGCTCTTCATCATATTTTCTTTGACCTGCTGACATTTTTCAGCTTTTTGCTTTTTTAACTATGTTTTTATTGTGATGGAGGGGTTTGCGGTGTTGATGAAAATGATTCTGAGTATAATTATGCAAAGTTTTCCTTGTCCAAGTTCATTTAATGTTGGCACCAGTTCCAGGTGTTAGAGAGGCACACTTTGCAGGATTAAGCAAGCCAATTGTGCTTTGTCAAACTTAATATTTTGATTGATGTTGGGCGTTCCATATAACTTTATTCTGATTGCACTCGTTTTTTTAAATTTGTTGGTCCTTTCCAGACGATGGGGGTGAGCCAGCCACATTGCTGTGGGTTTGGAGACACGCCAGGCCTGTTAAAGTCAGAGATATATCTTAAAATCAGATAGGTTTTCATGATAATTGTGAAGTTTTATGATTACCATAAGGCTGTTATTTCTGGTTGAAATTTAATTAGTTGAATTTAAATTTCCCCAGCTGTTGTGGTGGGATTTGTACATTTATCTCCAGATTACTAACCCTGTAACATAACCATTGCCCTTCGTTGCCTCCCGTGTGACATGAATCAAATTTCTTCAGCCTGTTACCATACAGTTTTTTTTCATCCATTTAATCTTGAATGTTGATGTAGTCATTACCTCAACCAACTAACCCTGAAATTGATTTGCACGGCCTCGGTACCATTCTGTATGAAGTTTCCCCACCCTCAGTTTTAAAACTCTTACAGTTAGGGAGATTATCTCCATCACATACAACCAACTGTTGACAGTGATCTGGAAAGGACAAAGCATCCGCCTCTCGAGGGAACATAGTTCAGTGAAAGCAGATTATTTTATGTGGTGTTACCAATTGATCATGTTGCATTTCAAACAGGGAGGGCAACCTATTGCCAAGAGGTCATCAATGGATCGGAAATAATTCCACAAAGAAGTGCAATTTCAAGTTTCAAGGCTTAATGTTTTGAATCAAGGGACTGGCAGAATAAAATTAGCCAGAAAGTTATCTCTTGAACTTTGCATCTGTGACTCATTCTGTTGACCTAACAGAATGAATTTTGGAGATAGGTTGCCTTGTATTAAAGTGCGGCCACTGGAATCGCAGTCGAAACAACAAAATAACCACACAAGGTGTTTTTAGGTGTGCAACCTTTTAAAAGCCAGAATCACGTGCTTGACACGTGCTGTCGTCATCATGCACTGATGTCACATAGCCGGTTCGATGCCTTCTAGGAGTTGTAGTGCCGCTACATGGTGGCACCCCCCCACCCCAGAACTGGAAGATAGGTTTGTCTTTTAGGTGGTCAACCTCTGAGACGGACTGTTGGCTGCTGCAGTGGGGAAGACTTGTCTACATGAGCTGGTTTAAGCCTGCCAATAGTGAAAGACTGTGGCTTCCCTCCAATGTCCAAACTACAGGTCGACTTAGTTTGTCTAAATATCCTATAACGTCCTTTGTAGGACATCTGCAAAGGTTGACCAAGTGTTCCCCATCAGACGAACATATATTCATAGGTTTTGAGGACTTCATGCACAAAGCAAGAGTGTGCAACGATGGTGGTATAGAGTCTCCCTAGCCTGTTCAACAATTCCTTAGCATCATTGCTGGAGTTCGAATGATAGGGGACAAACTCCCCTGGGACCACCAATGGTGTGCTATACATGACTCTGCAGATGAAGCTTGGAGATCCTCCTTTGGAGTTGTTCTAATGCCCAGCTCATCAGCCCAGTTCATGCCCACGAATTATGCCTAGTTCCTCCATCTTGGCAAACTCTCTTAGCTAAACGCAGCTTCTCTGGAGACAAGTGACGTGCTTTAGAATGGGTAGGAGGGCCCTTTTAGAATGGGTAGGAGGGCCATTAGTACAAATGCGGTGAGTAATATTGTGCTTTGCAGTGGGGGGAGAAAATTGTAGAGTAGTAATCACAGGGAAATCTTGCAACAGCTTGGAGAATTCATCCACTGGTTTACTTAATGTTTGAAGGTGTGGAGCAGGGGTATAAGCGTCTGCCAGAGAAATAGTCTGAAAAGTGGTTCCATCTATTAGCCGACCTCTTTTAAGTCAACAAGGAATGAATGAGCCTGAAGAAAATCTGCACCCAGCAAAGGTCAGTATACTGCTGTTATAATAAATGGCCAAGTGTAGAGATGATTCTCGAACTTGGCATTCATCTTCCTAGTGGTGAAGGTTAGAATGTTGGAACTGTTAACTGCTCATAGTTGCAGGTCCAGGGTAGGATGGCGTGTGTCAAAACTGGTGGGTGGAAAACACTAATTTCTGAACCTGTGTCCACCAGAAATTTTCACTGGGACAACTGGTCCCATACATACAGTAGGATTGCAGGTTTCTCGCCAACCACCGCAGCCCTTGGGTCTTCAAATGAACACTTGGATAACAAGAGCCTAATATCATCTGGCATTCGGTCTAAAAAGAGCTGCTCATATAACATATTGGGACTTTCACCAGATGCCAGGAACAGCATTTCATCCATTAGTTCTGAAGGAGCGTGGTCTCCCAACCCATCGAGATGTAGTAGTTTGGCTGCCCTTTCCCTATGAGACATACCATACACAGGTTACAAAAATGGTTTTAAAGCGTCATACTTGCTGGAACATGGTGGATCCCGTAGGAAATCGCCGACCCTCTTAGCGATGGCCTGGTCCAGGGCACCGACAAGATGGTAATAACGAGTAGTGTCCAATTTGACTTTGCGAAGGTGAAATCGTGCTTCAGCCTGTTGGAACCACAGTTCAGGCTCAGAAAGGTGGCAGCTTCACAGCAATGGCTGCAGAGTCGATGTTTGTCCAATTGTGGCCACTGGAATCACAGTGGACATGACGAAATAACCACACAAGGCATTTTTAGAGTGAATCAAACAGATTTACTCTTATCACCCGCATAACCTTTTAAAAGCCAGAATCACATGCTCGACGCACTGACATCATCACGCACTGACGTCACATGGCAAGTTCAATGCCTTCTGGGAGTTGTAGTGCCGCCATAGTACCGCTACAAAAGTATATTTACTACTTCTAGCCTGGGCTTAATTTTTAGGCAGAAGATCTTTACCTTTGGCCTCCAGTCTTCAGCGTCGGAGCTGGGACCGAGCCGCTGCTGTGGGGATGAGGCCTCCAATTTTCGGCGTTGCTTGTGGCCGGTGGCCGAGGCGGGGACTTCATGGCACGTTCTGTGGAAGATGTTCTGTGGTGTCCGGAGCAGCGGTGTTGTGCGCCTGGTTAGGGGGTCCTGGAGATTGTGCCATCTTGGATTGCAGAGCCCTGTGGCGGATGGTGTTGAGGCTTTTGGGCTCCTGTGGATTTTGAATGGTGTGGCGGTCCAAGACTTTTAAAATCTAGAGCCTAGTAGAATTCCTACAATCCTGGTCCAATATAACAGTGCAGCAGCATCCCGCAGGCACCTCTTGGGTCTTGGTGGCGGTTTCTTAACTCAAGCTTAATATCCTGAATCCATTATATTGTAAATTGTTTCAACTGTGCCTATAGCCTGGTTTTTTTTTGTTAATTACTGTAATGTTGCACTTTGACTTATGTAGAAATAGTGTTAACTTGTATTGTCTAATGCTCTATTGTGTAGTCTCGTTTCAATATAGCACCATGGTTTTTGGATGAATGTTGTCTTGTTTTTTTAATTATGGCTGTAAAATGACAAATAAAGACAAACTTGAACTTGGACTTGAAAAAACCAAGGAGGAAGATGGTTTAACTGAATTATTAGAGTGACACAAAAGATGCAGTTGCTGGAATCTTGAGGAAACAAAGAATTGTTGGAGATGCTCAGCAGGTTAGACAGCATTCACGGATAGAAACAGGGGTACAGTGCTGCTGGTGCTCACCGGATCGCTGATCGGGCACCTCAGGGGAAAGCTCCGGCACCTCGTAGGGCAGTTCTGGCACCTCTTTCCACTGTTTCTGATGAGTGCGGCACCTAAAGAATTAGTTTTGCACCCCTGGATAGAAAAGGTCAGTCAAGATTCAGGTCTGCACCCTTTATCGACTAAGATATAAATTATATAATTGTGGAAATGAAATATATAAAGGGGAAGGAAACTGTGGGTAGGGGCCCAGAAGTGATAGAGTACAGGACAGAAGATAGAGGAGAGACAGGTAGAAGGATAAACCATTAAAAAGCAGGGTCGGAAAAAAAGTGTGTGTGTGTGTGTGTGTGTGTGTGTGTGTGTGTGTGTGTGTGTGTGTGTGTGTGTGTGTGTGTGTGTGCGTGTGTGTGTGTGTGTGAGAGAGAGAGAGAGAGAGAGAGAGAAATGCAAGAGTGAGATGGGGGTAGGGGTTGACTAAAATCAATAGATTTAAAGCTGACCAGGAGGACTATGATGTGTTGTTCCTCAAATTTATGATGAGACTCGCCCTAACAATGGATGAGGCCAAAGACAGACATGTCACCTTAGGAATAGTTGGGGGAATTATAATGGTTGGCGACAGAAAGCTTAAGTTTAATCACACAAAGCAAAGGTGTTTGGTGAAACAGTCAATCAATCTGCATTTGGTCTCACCGATTTAGAGGAGGCTTTGCCGGGGACACCAAAAGCAATAGATTAGATTAGAAGATGTTCATGTGAGATCCTGCTGCCTCTGTAACGTCTGTTTGCGGCCCTGGATGGAGGTAAATGAAGGGTCAAGCTTTGTACTTTTTTTTCATATGACTATAAATTTGGATTGTGATCTGAGCACAAACTCCAAGCATGTATTAATGAATAGCTCTTACAGTAAGTATACAAAAGTGCTGGAAGAACTCAGCAGGGCACGTAGTGCCCATGGAAGGTAAAACAAATGCTGTATATTATGGTAATAGCCGACGTCATGTAAAAGTTAACCTCCTATTTTTGGCCTAAAAATCTGTTATTTTTCATAGGTTGCATGTAAAATTCGATCCACCTATATTTGGCTCTGCCCATCTGAGCTCCCAAAACCCCGACTGCTGTCTCTCGCTCAGGCCACGCCTGCCGCCCTCCAGAACTCCCAGCACCTTGACTACAGATTCTCACCTAAGCCTTGGCTGCCTACCCATCTGACTCCCAATGCCTCGACCACAGACTCTTGCCTAGGCCCTGACCACCCACCCATCCAAGCTCCCAATGCCTCGAGCATGACTCTTGCCCAGTCCCTGGCTGCCCACCCATTTGAGCTCCTGACTCTCACTTAGGCCTCAGCCACCTGACCATCCAAGCTCCCGATGCCCTGACCGCAGACTCTCGCCTAAATCCCGGCTACCTGCCCATCCAAGCTTCTGATATTCCAGACGTGGACTTACCACCCGGTCCCAACCATCCACCCGCTCATCCGAGCTCCCAACACCCCAACTGCAGACTCTCAGCTAGGCCCCGGCCACCAGTCTATCTGAGCTCCTGATCTCTCTTTTCTTTTAAAAATATTTTTATTGGTGTTTATATTATACATTATAAATATTTAAACAGTACAGTTATATATTGTACTATAAAATTTAGAAGAAAAAAAATTATAAAAAAGCTTTTCATGATTAAAAGAAATCCAAAGCGCGATCATAATGAAGAATTGAATTAACCACACAAAAAAAATCCCATAAGAAAAAAAATCATTAAACTTCCCTTCCACTAAGCAAGATTAAAAGTCAACATTTGGATTCAAGTGACAACTATTTGGAAATGGACAGCAAAGTGTTACGGAGTCCAGAGAACCCCAAAAACCAACAGCAATAGATATGCACCACAACACAGGGTTATTTAAACAGAACCAAAGTTTCAGAACAACCCTAATTCTTAAGATTAGGATAATGGTCCATAAATGAGCCCCAGTCTTTTGGAAGTTCATATTTGAATCTTTGATGTCTTATCTAATTTTTTTTAAACTTAAACAAGTCATAATATCATTTTACCATTGTGTGTGTGTGGGTGTGTATGTGTGTGTGTGTGGGTGTGTGTGGGGGGGTGGGTGTGGGTGTGTGTGTGTGTGGGTGTGTGTGGGTGTGTGTGGGGGGGTGGGTGTGGGTGTGTGTGTGTGTGTGGGTGTGTGTGGGTGTGTTTTGTCTTTCCATTTAATCAAGATTGCACATCTGGCTAACAATAGAGTAAAAGATAAAATTTGGTTTTGAGTTGGAGTCAGTAAAACATCATCATCTTGAAATGGTACCATATCAACCTTATCCTATTTCATCATTAATATAATGAAACACCACTCAGTGCTATTTAAAACACTGGAAAATGAAGATTTCGCTTCCTGAACACTTTTGGGTGCATTTTATGGATTTTGGGGCCTACTAATCATGAAAATCACCTTAACATTTTCCTATCACGTATCCTTTTTTTTTAGATATAACCTATTTTTGTGATTTCCTGTCATATTTTGTCTACCTCAAGCATTCAAAACCATGAAGTGCAACAAATCATAAAAAATCCTTTTTCTGCCTTTGCACTTGGAATTCTTCCCTGCTGCTCTTGGTGCAGTCTGTGGAGAACATGTCAATGTTTCACCAGGACATTGCGATCACGGGAAAGCATTATCAGGGCAACTGGAATCCATCAGTACTGGATGACTATTGTTGAACCTGACACGAAGGCATCAGATGCTGAGTACAAATGGAAATCAGAGGCAAAATATTTTTAAATCAGTTGAACTAACACAATGTGTCGGCGTCATTGCATAATTAAACAGGCTAAATTCAATCAAAGTTAATTTAATGTTTCTCTGATTTCTCTGATGTGAAACAGCAAATCTTGAATTATCTTTGTGTTCAGTTTGAAGTTGTTTATCAAAATCCTCAATTTTTGTTCAGGAAGCAAACCTTTGCAAAATATTATTGTCCAGTGAAATCAAAACATCTGCTCACATAAAGAATTGAAACCTCAAAGTTTTTGTACCATTGAGATCTTAAACAGGATAGGAGCAGACCCTTGAACCCACAGTGACCACAACTGCAGCAATGAGCAAATTGCTGCTCGTAGCTGATAAAGGTGGATGAATTAACCACTGTTCTGGAATTTCACTTATTTTTAACATTGTTGGGGGGGGGGGGGAAGCTTTCATTTCCTTCAGGGGAAAAAAAGGTCTTTTGGAGGTTTGCCATCTGGGATATTTAATGGAAAGGAGAAAGAGTGTTTTGCATTCATACAAAGCTTTCTGTGTTCCAAAACGTTTGACGTTCAATGAAACATTTTTGGAGTGCAGTCACTGTTACAGTCTGGGTAAAGCAACACCCTATCTGTGCATAGCACGATCCCAAAATAGCAAAGAGAAGATTATTTGTTCATGTAATGTGAAATAAATGTTGCCCAGGTTGCTCAGAATAACACCTATCCCTCCGATCCTTCTCTTTGAATTTAATGTTCTATGATCCTTGCTGTCAGGCGGAAAGGTCTTGTTGAAAAGACAGAGCAACACTTTCTCAGTACTGAGCTATACCATCATTCTGGATTTTGAGTTTGCTTGTCAAATTGAAGTGGCTGAGTTGACTGAATACGGCCTATGGTTCTAATGGTCTGGCAAAAGTTGTCGTAATAATTTTTATCAGAAATGTCCAATGAGTTTATTGTCATCTACACAAGTACAAGGTGCAGCTGCCAGCTGTCTGACTTGCCGCAGCCAAGCAGGCTGGCAGATTCAGAATCAGAATCAGGATTTACTTTCATAAACAAGTCATGAAATTTGGTGTTTTTGCGGCAGCGTCACAATGTAAACATTCATGTTATAACCGTCTTACGACATTAATATAAAAAAATTAAAAATAATGGGCATTTTTACACAGAAACTTCAAAATTATTCTAAAAAAATTAGCACTAGTGTGTCCCGATGTGGTTGTTTACACAGGGGCATTTTTAGGGCACTTTTACACAGCCTTCCTGAGTGGGAGAGTTTGTCGGAGGGAGAATGTTGTATTCATTAGGACTGTTTCTTATGGAGTGGGTGCAGTCAATTTACACTGCAGCCGATCCGTAAAAATGTGTAGGGGTACAAGTGGAAAAATTACGGGATGCAATTTGCATAAAAATTTCTGTCCCAACATTTTTACACTGCCAACAGAGTAGAAATTTTCCTGAAATTTTCTGCTGTTTAAAAGTGTCTATTTAATAGTGCACGAAAAGTAAGGCAACTTCTTTGGTTCATTGATTATTCAGGAATCGGATGGCAGCGGGGTGTGCTGCTCTGTACTTGTCTTTAGGCTCCTGTGTGTTTTCCCTGATGGTAGCAGAGTGAAGAGGGCGTGGCCTGAGAGGTGGGGGTACTTTAGGATAGAGGCTGCTTTTTTAAGACTCTGCCTCATGTACATATCCTTGATGGAGTTTATTCTTGTCCTGAGAGTTGGTGCCTCCATACCAGACACTGGTGTCACCAGCCAGAATGCTCTCCTTGGTACACCCGTCGAAGTTTACAAGAATGTTCCACTTCTGCACTAGCACAGGAATGGGTTAATATTTTGTGACTTTCCATCAGCATTTGAAGACACAGAGCTTGATTACTCTGGGGAGATTTTTCATTGCAAAAGATCGTGTGGGCAGGATTAACATTGGTACACTTGTTGGATGCTAAACTGGTGGCTCTACACAGGATAGTGACTTGCCATTGGAGAAGCTTTGGTATGTCCTAACATCCTCGGTGGCGCCATACAAACTGCCACACCAGCACCACATTTAATTTTAATCCAGATGGGTATTAGAAGGGAACAGAGTCAAAACCATAGTATTTCTTAATGAGGTGTTGGATCAAAGATTCAAAATAATTCCGCTGATACCATCAAAGAATGTTATTGCTGGATACTATATCCACTGATTAAGTTTGTACCTTGAGTGTTTGAAACATTCCAGATGCTGATGTTTTAGTGGCTTAACCTCAAACAGAATTGTAACAATGACACTCTTCATTGCCGTATCACTTTGTTTGGCTTCAAACAGGGTTCGGAGTACTGGGGACATAGAGGGGTCTACAGATGTTGGAATCTTGAACAACAAACAATCTGCTGGAGGACTCAGCAGGTTTCTGGCCAGAACTCTTCATCGTTCAGGTTCAGATTCAGATTCTAGCCTGAAATGTTGGCCATTCTTTTTCTCCCACTGATGTTGTTGGACCCACTGAGTTGCTCCAGCAGATTGTTTGTTGTTTTTGAGTACTGGATCCATTATCAAATAGGTTACCTTTCACATTCACATAGAATGTCCAACCACAATCTTCGTTAATTTACTCTTAAAATTCTTCTGAGACCCACTTTGTTCCAGAAAAAAAGGGTGTAATATGGATTGGAGAAGGCTGTATGGGAGGGAAGAAGAGTCCATGCACTTTGCAGTTAGTGCTGCCAGTATTTCTGGATCACCTATATCTTGAGGAGTAGATCTGCTGTAAAATGGGGACCGGAAGTGGAAATTTGCTGACACATGGATGGGGTGGCCAATTCTTTCTTTTTAAGATATTTTTATTTAAGTTTGCAATAATACAAAAATTAAACAATAAAATTATATCTTGATAAACAAATTACAAGAAAAGAAAAAAAACATTAATTAAAAACCCTACCGCTATTCAAGGTTGGAAAAAAAAAACTAACAGGTGGGTATCAAGTGGTGACAAACTGGAAGTAGACAGCACAGCATTGAAGGTCATAACAACTTTATAAGGGTCCATAAAAGGGCTCCAAGTCTTAAAAAAAAATAGTATTTGAATCTTCAATGGCATATCTAATTTTTTTTTCTCTAAACTTAAACAGGGCATAATATCATTTAACCCTTTATCCGCGATCAAATGAAGTAAAAGATAAAAATTCGGTTTTGAGTTAAAGTCAATAAAATTTCATCATCTTGGAATGATTTGAAAAGGGCAAGGTTCCAATTTTACGTTAAGAATCACCGATAAAGTTTGAAAAATATCTTTCCAAAATTTTCTAAACTAGGGCAAGTCCAAAACACGTGATTCAAAGAAGCCTCAACAATTTTACATTTGTCACATAGAGAATGCCCAATTCTGAATGGAACTATTCCTCAAAGGTTAATTAGAAATTCTCCCCTTCTGAGCAATGTGCATGATCAACTCCCTTTTTTTAAATCCCAATTCCAATATCTCTATAACTAATAAATAAAAGTGGAAAAGACAAATCTTCAACATTCCTTTGTTTTTTTTTTCTCTCCTGGGTTATTTACGGATGTATCCAGGTGAATCATCCACAAATCAGGGAGACTATGGAGTCATCCTGTGTTACTGGTAGCACTAACTGCAGAGTACATTGACTCTTCTCCCCTCCCATACATAATCTTTTCCAGTCTTTCCAAAATGTCCTTTGGCCCAGAAACTGTTGCTTCAATGTTACACTTTTCAAGGTATTCTGCTGGGACCATCATCACTGCTTTCATACCTTGTTACTTTGAGGTAAATGTTGACTCACCAAAAACAAGGACATATAGAGACATTAATTGATCAAGGAGCAATTATCTTCATGATGGCATAGTGGTTAGTGCAAAGCTGTTACAGCGCCAGCAATCGGGATAGGGCTTCGAATCCCACGCTGTCTGCATGGGTTTTCCCATCATATGTACTGAGGTTGTAAGTTAATTGTGTGTAAGCTTATGGGTTGAAAGGCGTTGTTACCTTGCTGTATGTCTAACTTAAAATTTAACTCACCAACCACTAAAATATAAAAGGAGCCATGATGGGAGAAAGTGACAAATGTGTGACAAATATCTGAAAATGCAACAAGGTGAAGATTTCTACTAGAAGACTTTAGATGGATTGTACATCTACAGAGAGAACTAGATATTGTCCAACTTCCCCCTATCTGCACCCTTCCCACAATCCCTGTCACTAAATAATTAGCATCATAATGGGAGTGGCAGCTAGGGCAGAGGAATGCTCCTCTTGCAGAATGTGGTCATCAGGGATGCCGGTATTAACCCTGATGACTTCATCTGCGAGAGGTGCATCCAGCTGAGGCACCTTACAAACTGAGATAAGGAATTGGAACTGGAGTTGGATGAACTCTGGATCATTCAGACCGCTGAGGGGGTGATAGACAAGAGTTACAGGGGCCTATCATGTCTAAGAGGCAGGCAGTGAGGAGAGGGAAAGGGAACAGGCAGTCAGTGCAGGACACCACTGTGGCCATTCCCTTCAATAACATACATACTGTTTTGGATACTGTTGGGAGAACGATCTGGTAGCAAAGAAAAGGGAAGGGAGAAGAATAGGTGAGCTGTAGTGATAGGAGATGCCATAGTTAGGGGAGCAGTTAAGAGATTCTATGAAAGAGATCGAGAATCCCAGTTGGTTCCCCAGTAGCAGGGTCCGAGATATCTCTGATCGAGTTCATGGCATTCTCAGGAGGGAGGACCAATGACATGTGTAGGAAGGGTGAGGAGGTGCTGCAAGGAGACTTCAGGGAGTTAGGCGCAAAGTGGAATGTCAGCACAACTGGGGTTGTGATCTCAGGATTTCCACCCATGCCACATGCTAGTGAGATTAAAAATAAGAGGATAATGCAGTTTAACATGTGGGTACCAAGTTTTTCAGGGAAGGTTGGGACCTGTTCCGATAGGATGGGTTGCATCTGAACTGGAGGGGGACTAATATTCTTGCAGGAAAGTTTGGTTATGCTGTTTCAGAGGGTTTGCTTGGGGATAGGAATCACATTACCAGAGTAGATAGGGGCATGGAGGAATGAAAGTATAATGTGAAAATTTGATGTAACGTTCGAAGTCAAAGGGTTGTAGGTGGTGGAAATGTTCTCAGGTGCATCTATTTCAATGCAAGATTTATTGAAGGAAAGGCAAACAAGCTTAGAGGGTGGATTGGCATGTGGAATTATAACATTGTGACCATTAGTGAAACTTGGTTCCAGGAGGGGCAGGCTGGCAGCTCAGTGCTCCATGCTTCCATTATTTTGGACACGATAGATCAGGAGGATGAAAGGGGAAGGGCTAATATTGATCATCAGGAAAAATATCGCAGTTGTGCTCAGGCAGGGCAGACCAGAGGGATCATCTCCTGAGTCTATATGGAAGGAGCTGAGGAATGGGAAAGGTATGACCACACTCGTTGGGTTGTATTATAGACCACCCAATAGTTAATGAGAATTAGAAGAGAAAATCTGTAGAGAGGGAGAGCAGACAGCTGCAGGAAACGTAAGGTGTGATAGTAGAAGATTTTAACTTTCCACATATTGACTGGAACTCCCATATTGTATGGGCTGGATGGCTTGGAATTTGTCAAATGTGTTCAGGAAAGTTTCCTACATCAATATATAGAGGTACCAGGGAACAAGACAAGACAGATGACAGAAGTATGTGTAGGGGAACGTTTTGGGTTTTAGGTCCAGTGATCATAATGCCATTAGTTTCAAGTTAATTATAAAGAAGAGATTCTAATTTGGAGGGATTGAATTTCCTCAATTCTCAATTTTGAGGAAATGAGATCTAGAATGTGTAGATTGGGATAAGTTGTTTTCTGGAAAAGATGTGTAAAGTAAGTGGAAGATATTCAAAGTGAAGTTTTCCATGTTCCTGTCAGGATTAAAGGCAAAGTTAGCAGGCATAAAGGAAGAAGAGAAAGGTTCATAGCAGGTATAGACAACATAGAGCAAATGAGGTACTTGAGGAGTATAGAAAATGCAAGAAAACATTCAGGAAAGGAATCAGAAAGGCTAAAAGAAAACATAAGGTTGCTTAGGCAAATAACATGAAGGAAAATCCTAAGGGTTTCTACATGTATATTAAGAGAAGAAGTATAGTAATAGACAAAATTAGTCTCCTTGAAGATCAGAGTGGTCAGCTATGTATGAAGCCAAAAGAGTTTTGGGCGATCATAAATGTTTTTTTTTTGCATCAGTATTCACTTAGGAAACTGGCACAGAATTGAGGGAAGTAAGGAAAACTAGCTGTGAGGTCATGGAACAGATTAAAGAGGAGGAGATGCTTGCTGTCTTAAAACAAAGAAGGGTGGATAAATCCCCAGGGCTTGACAAAATATTCCCTCAGACCTTGAGGAAGGCTAGTACAGGAATTGCAGGAACTCTGGCAAAAGTATTTAAAATGTCCTTTGCCATGGGTGTGGTGCCGGAGGTTAGCTCATGTTGTTCCACTGTTGATAAAAAAACTCCAAAGGTAAACCTGGAAATTATAGGCCAGTCAATGGAAGGAAAATTATTGGAAAGTGTTCTAAGAGATTGGATATCCAAGGTTTGATTCAAGAGAGACAACATGACTTTGTGCATGGTAGGTCATGTTTAATCAGTCTGGAGGTTACCAGGAAAGTAGATGAAGGAATTGCTGTAGATATTGTCTACATGGACTTTAGTAAGGCCTTTGACAAGGTCCAACATGGGAGGTTAGTCAGGAAGGTTCAGACGCTTGGTATTCATGCTGAGGTAGTAAATTGGATTTGACATTGGCTATGTGGGAGAAGCCAGGGATGATTGCTTCTCACACTGGAGGCCTGTGTCTAGTGGTATGCCTGAGGAATCAGTGCAGGGACCATTGCTGCTTGTCATTTATATCAATGATCTGGATGATGATGTGGTAAATTGGATCAACAAGGTTGCAGTTTGGAGGCATTTTGGACAATGAGGAAGGCTTTCAAAGCTTGCAGAGGGATCTGGACGAACTGGAAAAAATGGGATGAAAAATAGCAGATTGACTTTTAATACAGACAAGTGTAAGGTGTTGTATTTTGGAAGGACAAACCAAGAAAGGACATACATGATCAATGGTAGGGCACTGAGGAGGGATCTGGATATTCAAATACATTGTAAGTGGCGTCACAGGTGGATAGGATTGCAAGGAGAGCTTTTGGCATATTTGTCTTCATAAATCAAAGTAATGAGTATAGGAGTTGGGATGTTATAGGAAAGTTGTATAAGACATTGGTGAGGCCAAATTTAGAGTATTGTGTGCAGGTTTGGTCACCTAACTACAGGAAAGATATCAATAAGATTAAAATAGTGCAGAGAAGATTTACTAGTTATGTTGTTCAGACTTCAGGAACTGAATTACAGAGAAAGGTTAAAAAGGTTAGGACTTTATTTCCAGGAGTGTAGAAGAATGAGGGGAGATTTGATAGAGGTTCTTAAAATTATGAGGGGTATAGGCAGACTAAATGTAGGTCGGCTTCTTCCTCTGAGGGTAGGTGAGATACAAACCAGAGGACATGGGTTAAGAGTGAATGGGAAAAGTTTCAGGGGAATTTCTTAACACAGAGAGTGGTGAGAGTGTGGAATGAGCTGTCAGCTGAGTGTGTGAACGCTGACTCAATTTTAACATTTAAAAAGAATTTAGACAGGTGCATGGATGGGAGGAGTGTGGAGGGTTGAGGACTGGGTTCAGGTCAGTGGGATTAAACAGAAAAATAGTTTACCACAGATTAGAAGAGCTGAAGTGCCTGTTATTTTTTTGCTGTAATATTCTATGGTTCTAGGGTTCTCTGAAAGGTGGCATGGTTAGCATTGGGATTAATGCAGCATCGTTGACTTGAGATGGAATCCATCACTATCTTTAAGGAGTTTATATGTCCTCCCTGTGTCCACATGGGTTTTCTCTGGGTGCTCCAGTTTCCTCCCGCCTTCCAAAAATGTACAGGATTAGTTGGCTTGTTGCTCCCAGGGGTGTAATTTGGTAGCACGGGCTAGTGGGCCAGAAGTGTCTGTAACCATGATGTATCTCTAAATTAAATTAAACCCCCACGAATTTCTTTCCTTTGACCCACCTGCTCTCATGTCAATGCCATCCTGAGCAACAACAGAAATGGATATGGGTCCAGCTTTCAATTATATAATGAAACTCAGCTCCACCTTATTATAATCGGCTTCCATGGCTCCATTCTGCCTTGACGCTGTCAGAATTCTTTTCCAGCATTTGGTGTTAAATTAGGAATAATCTTTACTATCTAAACATTTGTCAGGATAATACCACATGGAGTCTAACAGCCCAGCGTGAGTCCTGAGCATGCAACTTTAGTCTGGGACTTGCTCCCATGGGAATCATTAAAAAGCAGCAGCTGCAGCTGGAAAGATATGGTTCATTATGTGGTCAACTCTTTTTCTCCCATGCTAATCACCCCCACATTTCTTACTGTATTCCACTAGTTGTACAGCAGTTTCTGATGTCCTGAAAGCAATATGATGGATGCTGTATGAATTCATACGTGCTCTTCCGTAGATAGTCAGCCTCTCCTTCCCTGCACATTCTTTCTTCCAACAGTTCCTCTGAGTTCATGAAGGGTGATGGAGTAACTCAGAAGGTCGTGCTATCCAACATTCTGGTCGTGACCCTGCTGAGTTTCTGCAGCACGTTCGTGTACTGCACTTGACCGCAGCATCTGCAGATGTTCCTGTTTAACTGAGTTCAAGAAAGCATCTTTTACTTTACAGCTGCAGCCTCCAAGGAGCTTATTCATGCATCTTCACAGATGAACAGCACGCCAGCCAACATATTTATTATCTCTTTATTTATTGGCTCAGCCCGCTCCTGTTCACCAGATCCAGCTCAAACAGAGTCATCAAGTTTGCAGATGACACGACAGTCGTCGGCCTCGTCAGCAACAACGGTGAGTCACACTAGAGAGAAGAGGTGGAAAATCTCACGATATGGTGTGAGAGTACAGCTTGTGTTTCATTGTGGACAAGACAAAGGAGATGATTGTGGACTCCAAGAGGACCAAGAATGACCGACCCCACTACACTTCAATAACCCTGTACTTAGAGAGTGGAGAGCACCAAGTTCCTTGGAGTCCACTTAACAGGTGATGTATCGTGGCTGCACAGCATCACATCACTTGTCAGGAAGGCATGACAGCGACTTCCTGAGCAGGGCCTGGCTACTGGGCCCCTCTCCCCATCTTGTCAACCTTCTACAGGAGTAAAACACGAAAGTCTGTAGACACCGTGGTTGAAGTAAAAACACAACACTGGAGAAATTCAGCAGGTCAAACAGTGTCCTTTATAGAGCAAAGATAAAGACACATAAGTAAAATTTTGGACTTGAGCTGGAGGCAAGTGGACAGGAAGGCAGCGTGACAGGGGAAGTGTCCAGTTGTTGGAGAGAATTGGATCAGAGCTCAATGCACAAGGCCAAAAGAATGGCATGGAGGATCAATGGAGTCTCCCACCCTCTCTCACCCACCCACCCCCACCCCCATTTCCCCATCAACATGCCTGAAGAGGGCAGGCAAAATTGTTGCGAACTACTACCCCACAAGCAGCATCTTTCAGCTGCTCCCATCAGGAAAGAGATAGAGGACCACCAGGCTGAGAAACAGCTCCTTCTCATAGGCAGTGAGAATCCTGAGTGACCAAAGAAACTGCTCACACTAACCATCTGAGACCACGGCACACGAACCATGGGTGTAAAGGGTGGGGCCAGTACTGCGCACACTGCACACCACCTAAAAGCTCCTTTGCGCAGGCCCGAGGACAGGTCCACGTCCTCCCCCTCAAAAGATGCACACAAACTCAAGCTAGCATGCTGGAACATCAGAACCATGCTAGACAAGGCTGACAGCCACCGACCTGAACGTCGGTCTGCCCTCATCACATATGAACTCCTCAGACTCGACATCGACATAGCCGCTCTCAGTTGAAGAAGATCGCAGAGCCCACCTCACTGACAAAAGACAAAGGAGGAAAAACCCAACACCCAACTCTAACCAACCAATTTTCCCTTGCAACCGCTGCAACCGTGCCTGCCTGTCCCGCATCGGACTTGTCAGTCACCAACGAGCCTGCAGCAGACGTGGACATACCCCTCCATAAATCTTCATCCGCGAAGCCAAGCCAAAGAAATATATATATAATATATACACACACATATATATGTGTATGTACATTTGTCCTGAGTATGTATTGTTTGTCGAGTATATGTGTTATATCTGGTTGTGCGTCTGTGTGTTTTGCACTGAGGACCAGAGAATGGTGTTTCATCTAGTTTTACTTGTGTACCGGTAATTAGATGATAATAAACTTGTACTTGAACTTTTCATTTATTTCAAGTTGTTTTTTTTTCCTTTATGAAGCTTCTATTTGGCTGCAGCAAGTCATAACTACATTGCACAATATATGTGGCAAAAAGCCCATTATCATTATCATTCTGTCTGACATTAGGGTGGAGAAGAGAGTGTAACTGGTGTGGAATGGACGCTATAGTATGTTGGCAGTTTTTCCGAGACAGAGGAAAGCATAGATGGAGTGGAGGGAGATGAGGTTAGTCCATGCGACATCCTGAGCTATGTTTACATCTCTCTCAGTTACTTGTGGTCCTGGGTAAAGCAGTTCCCGTAACAAATTGGGATCAGGTTGAGGAATGTCTACTTCTTTCAGTAAGCATTAATGAAGAACACTAGTACTTTAATTAATGGAATGCAGCTTTGTATACCAGCTTCTATGCTTGTCCCTGGCAGGTTGTCATGTCGACCTTCTGAAGCTGAATACGGTGCCTCAGGACTGAGAAACATCAAATATTGGTCCCATTTTTTGGTTCAATTCTATCACCATGGCTGCCGCTTGCTTCCTTAATTTGTCCTGTAACTTTCCACAGTACGCTGGCTCCAAAACAACCAAGAGTCTGTTACAAACAGAATGAGTCAGATTTCTGTGGAAAGGATCATGAAATGAAGCAATAAAATGAAAATGAGGTACCAAAGAGTAAACAAAACAGTGTTAAATCAGTTTTAAAAATTAGACTAAATAAAAACAGCATGATAGACTTGCCCTGTATTAAGTGATAGAATAAAAATCTTTTCTTTTTATCCTGGAACTCTGATGTATCTGTGTTGGAACATTGGGCTCTTTTGTTGAAAAATCCTGGGAAAAATATTGGTGACATGGTTAGCGTAGCGGATTGCACAACGCTATTACAGTGCCAGCAACCGATCTTCAAATCCAGTGCTGTCTTTAAGGAGTTTGTATGCTCTCCCCATGTCTGCATGCATTTCCTCAGGTGCTCTAGTTTCCTCCCGCCCTTCAAAACATTCGGGGGTTGTAGATCAATTGGGTGTAATTGGGTGGCATGGGCCTGTATCTAAATTTAAAAAAAATTAAAAATAAGAAGGTTCAGATTGACAGATTAATATACTTATAGGTCTGACTCATGGTTTAAGGTCATGATCTTTTGCCTCCATAGATGCTTGCCTGATGCTTCCCTCTCCCACCACTTGCTTGCTGTGAAGTACTTTGAGCTCTTAAGATGAAAAGGAAAAGGGCTCAGATCTGCAATCGAGATCATAAAGGATTCCTATCAGTCTGGTCACAATCTCTTCCGACTGCCACCTTGAGGAAGAAGGTACAAAATCCTGAAGATCATCTCTCAAGGTTCAGGAATAGTTTCTACCCACTGGCAATCACTCCCTCACTGCACTAATCATGAACTACTCCCACCACAAAAAGGCCTATTGCAATGTTCTCTTTTATTTTCTCGCACTATAGAAACTGGATTTTTATTATCTACTACCTTTTGTCCTTATTGCCTCTTTTTAATGTAATGGTCGCTTATTGTCATTTTTTTAAAAATAAAGTACCTGTTTGGCTGCAGCAAGTAAGAATTCTGGTGCATATGTATATTGTACAATGTGTATGACAATAAACAATATAAGCCATATAACAACTACAGCACGGAAACAGGCCATTTTGGCTCCTCTAGTCCGCACCGAACTAAGTACGCTCCTCTTGTCCCACCAACCTGCACACTACCAATAACCCTCCATTCCCCTCCCATCCATATATATATATAAAACCATATAACAATTATAGTACGGAAACAGGCCATCTTGATCCCTCTAATCTGCACTGATTTAAGTGAACTCCACTAGTCCCACCTACCTGCACCCTGCCCATAACCCTCCATTCCCTTCCCATCCATATACCTATCTGATATTTCCTTAAATGACAAAATTGACCCTGCCCCAACTACTTCTCCCAGAAGCTCATTCCACACAGCCAACACTCTCTGAGTGAAGAAGTTCCACCTCAGGTTACTTCTAAACTTTTTCCCCTTAACTCTTAACTCATGACCTCTTATTTCAGTCTCCTACTCTCAATGGGAAAAAACCTTTCCACTTCAACTCTATCTATCCCTCTCATAATCTTAAACACCTCTACCAAATCCCCTCTCAACCTTCTACACTCCAAAGAATAAAGACCTAATTTTCTGAATCTTTCTTTGTAATCTAGTTGCTGAAACCCAGGTAACATTTTCATAAATCTTTTCTGGACTCTCTCTACCTTGTTGACATCCTTCCTATAATTCAGTGACCAGAACTGCACATCGTAACTGTACACAGTAACAGGACATTTTGGCCCTTGAGCCTGTGCCACCCAATTGCACCCAAGTGGGAGGAAACCTGAGCACCTGGAGGAAACCCACACGGAATGTACAAACTCCTGACAGACTGTGCCGGGTTTACAGAGCACTTACGTCCACTCAAAAGAACAATGCAGCCTTAAGTAAGAATTTCAATTGTAGGTTAGAACTATTAACAGTACCATGCCCAGGTATCAGAGCAGAGAGTAATGTAAATTATCATTAGTCTATGCAGGTAGTTTATTCTTCAGTGTGATTGAAGATCCATTCACTGAGTGAAGGGGTGAGACAGTCTTAATTTATTCTGGGCTTCTTTAGAATGGAAGTTATCTTGCTCAATCGCATCTCTAAGAAATTGGAAAATCATTTATAAATGTAAAGTGTTAACAAAGTATTTTATTAACAAAAGACAGGCCACATTTTTACAGCACCCTTGTTCTGAGCACACAGCTTCTAGACCTTTCTGCTTACATCATAGAAGCCCAGAGAATATTGGGTTAACTATTAAAGGTGTGGCAACAGGTATTATATAATAGCACATTACCTTCTGGACACTAGCTGTTTGATATCATGAGGCAACACCAAGCTTTGTGTCACCTCATTACAACTTAAAGTTTTGCATCATTTTCTTTCTACTCTTTTTAACCAGGATGTCAATCTGCAATTTGCATTTTGGAATATTGTTTAGTCTCATTTTAAGGTACATTTCTTGCAACCTGGCATTGGCCAAGTTGTAAGAAATTCAGGCAATTTTTTCTCTTCCAAGTGATCCAAATTACTGAGTGGGTTGTAACAATTTGACTCAAAGTCCTATTGAGATAGATCATTTCAACCTCGCACTCAATGTCACCAAGATCAAGGAAGTGATTGTAGACTTTAGGAAAGGAAAACCAAATGTGTATGGATCAATAATCAGTGGGGAATTGGAGGTGGAGAGGGTGAGCAAATCTAAATTCCTGGTAGTCACCATCTCAGAGAAACCCAACACACAAATGTCATTGTGAAGAAAGCACGTCGGCAGCTCTACTTGCTCAGTAGTTGGCAGAGGCTTGGCATGTCATTGGAAACCTTGGCAAACTTCTACAAAATACAAAAGTGTAGTGGAAAGTATGCTGACCAGTCACATCATGTCCTGGTATGGGGGAACCAATACCTCTGAGCAGAAAGCCCTGCAAAAGGGAATGGACACAGCCCAGTACATCACAGACAAAACTCTCTCCACCATCGAGAACATCTACTGGGAATACTGTCACTGGAAAGTTGTAGCAATCATCAAGGATCCACACCATACAGGCAAAGAGGTATAGGTGCCACGAAGCTTGTACCACCAGGTTTAGGAATAGCTGCTAGCCCTCCACCGTCAGACTCCTCAATAGCTGAGTAAATCAAAGACTTATTTAAGGACTCCTACATGGCATATTATTTATTTCTGTATTTGCATAGTCAGTTTGTTTACAATTCTTTCTTTTGTATACATTACTTTCTTCTGGAGTTCATGAGACCATAAGACATAGGACCAGAAATAGGCTACTCAGTCCTTCGAGTCAGACTACCATTTAATCATGACCTGATCCATTTTCCCTCTGAACCCCACTGCTAAGCCTTTTCCCCATAACCTTTGATGCCCTGGCTAATCAAGAACCTATCAATCTCTGTCTTAAATACACCCAATTGCCTGACCTCCACAACCACCTGCGGCAACAAATTCCACAGATTTACCACCCTCTGTCTGAAAAAATTCTGCATTTCTGTTCCAAGCAGACGCACTCCAATCCTGATGCTATGCCCTCTTGTCCTAGACTCTCCCACCATGGGAAACAACCTTTCTACATCTACTCTACTACGCCTTTCAACAATCGAAACGTATCAATGAGATTCCCCCCCCCTCATTCTCAGATATTCCAATGAATACAGGTCAAAAGTTCATACGATAACCCAGAATCATCTCAGTGAACCTCTTCAAACCCTCTCCAATGTCAGCACATCTTTTCTGAAATGAGGAGCCCAAAACTGCTCAGAGTACTTCAAGAGAGATCTCACCAGTGCTGTTTGAAGCCTGAACATCACATCCCTGCTCTTACATTCTATTTCTCTTGACATGAATGCCAGAATTGTATTTGCCTTCTTCATCACTGTCTCAACATGCAAGTTGTCCTTCAGGCTGTCTTACTCGAGGTTTTCCTTTACATCTGAGTATTTTCAATTTTCTCCCTATTTAAAAAAATAGTCTGTCCATTTATTTCTCCTACCAAAGTGCATGACTGTACACTTTCCAACATTATATTTCATTTGCCACTTCTCTATCCATTTTCCTAATCTGTCCAAGTCCTCCTCCAGCCTTTGTGTTTCCTCGAAACTACCTGCTCTTCCACCTACCTTCGTAGTATCTACAAACTTGGCCACAAATCCATAATCAAAATCATTAATTTACAAATTTTAAAAAAGTGATCCGAACACTGCCCCATGTTGAACACCAACAGCAACTGCCAGCCAGTCAGAATATGATTCTTGCATTCCAACTCTCTGATTCCTGCCAATCAACCAATGCTCCACCCATGCTCTCATGTTAGATTGGGTATTATGCAATGATAAGGGGCTAATCAGCAATCTTGTTGTGCGAGGCCCTTTGGGTAGGAGCGATCACAATTTGATCGAATTCTCACTTGACATGGAGAGTGAAGAAATTAAAACCGAGACTAAGGTTCTGAATTTAAATAAAGGGAATTATGATGGTATGAGACGATAGTTGAGTAAGATTGATTGGGTGGTGTTTATGGGGGAGTTGACTGTGGATAGACAATGGAAAGCATTCACAGATCTAATGGAGAAATTGCAAAAATCGTTTATACCGGTTTGGCATAAAAATAAACCAAAAAAGGTGACTCAACCGTGGATAACAAGGGAAATTAGAGACAGCATTGGGTCCAAAGAGACAGCATATCAATTGGCCAAAAAAGTACTGCAACCGAAGACTTGGAGCAGTTCAAGATGCAGCAAAGGAGGTCAAAGGGATTAATCAAGAGAGCAAAAATAAATTACGAAAGTAAGCTTGCGGCAAATATAAAAACCGACTGCAAAAGCTTTTATAAATATGTCAGGAGGAAAAGATTGGTGAAATCCAGAGTAGGTCCTTTGCAGACGGAATCAGGGGAATATATAATGGGGAATAAGGAAATGTCAGACCAATTAAATTCTTACTTTAGTTCTGTTTTTACAAGAGAGGATACAAATAACCTCCCAAGGATGTTGGGAAACATAGAGACTAATGCAAGGGAGGAACTGAAAGAAATCAATATCTCTAAGGACATGGTCTTGGGGAAATTAATGGGATTGAAGGCAGATAAATCCCAAGGGCCTGATAATCTACATCCTAGGGTACTCAAGGAAGTGGCCATTCAGATAGCAGATGCTTTAAGAATTATTTTCCAGAACTTGATAAACTCAGGATCAGTACCCATGGATTGGAGGGTAGCTAATTTTACCCCACTATTTAAAAAGGGGGGTAGAGAAAAAGCGGGGAATTATCGGCCTGTGAGCCTTACATCAGTAGTGGGCAAAATGATGGAATCCATTATTAAGGATGTAATAGCGGAGCATATGACTAGCAGAGAAGGGATTGGACGGAGTCAACATGGATTGACAAAAGGTAAATCGTGCTTGACAAATCTATTGGAATTCTTTGAGATGGTGACAGGTAAAATAGATGGGGGAGAGCCAGTGGATGTGCTGTACCTGGACTTCCAAAAGGCCTTCGATAAGGTCCCGCATAAACGACTGGCTTCCAAAATCAAGGCTCATGGGATTGGGGGAAAAGTATTGATGTGGATTGAGAACTGGCTGGCAGGTAGAAGACAGAGAGTTGGGATAAATGGCTCATTTTCTGAGTGACAGGCAATGACCAGTGGGGTACCACAGGGATCTGTACTGGGACCCCAGCTGTTCACAATTTACATTAATGATCTGGATGAGGGGATTGGATGTAATATCTCCAAATTTGCAAATGACACTAAGCTAAGAGGGGTTGTGTGCACGAAAGAGGGGGTCAGGAAGCTCCAGTGTGATTTGGATAAATTGAAGGACTGGGCAGATACATGGCAAATGCACTACAATGTGGATAAATGTGAGGTTATCCACTTTGGTAATACAAACCGGAGGGCAGATTACTATTTGAATGGCAATAGATGAAGAGATGGGGAAGTGCAGAGAGACCTAGGGGTACTTGTACATCAGTCTCTGAAGGCGAGCTTGCAGGTACAGCAGGTGGTTAAAAAGGCAAATGGTATGTTGGCCTTCATATCAAGAGGGTTTGAGTATAGGAACAAGGATACCTTACTGCAGCTGTACAGGGCCTTGGTGAGACCCCACCTGGAGTATTGTGTGCAGTTTTGGTCACCTTATCGAAGGAAGGATGTTCTTGCAATGGAGGGAGTGCAGAGGCGATTCACCAGGCTGATACCTGGAATGGCAGGAATGACTGATGAGGAAAGATTGCGCAAATTGGGATTGTACTCCCTGGAGTTTAGAAGATTGAGAGGGGATCTCATAGAGACCTATAAAATTCTGGCAGGACTGGACAGAATGGATGCAGATGGGACGTTTCCAATGATGGGAAAATCCAGAACCTGGGGCCATGAGGATAATAGGCAAACCATTTAGGACCGAGATGAGGAGGAATTTCTTTACCCAGAGGGTGGTGAATCTGTGGAATTCATTGCCACAGAGGGCAGTAGAGGCAGGTTCATTAAATATATTTAAGAGGGAATTAGATATATTTCTTCAGTATAAGGGTATTAAAGGTTATGGAGAGAAGGCGGGGATGGGGTACTGAACTTTAAGATCAGCCATGATCTCGTTGAATGGCGGAGCAGGCTTGAAGGGTCGAATGAGCTACTCCTGCTCCTATCTTCTATGTTTCTATGTTACCTGTTATACCATAGGCTCATATCTTGTTAAGTAGCCTCATGTGTGGCACCTTGTCGTATGTCTTCTGAAAATCCAAACATCCACTGTACCTCCCTTATCCAGCTTGCTTGTCATTTCCTCAAAGAATTCCAATAGGTTTGTCAAGCAAGATTTTTCCTTAAGGAAAGTTTACAGTTACCATTAATCAGAAATACTGCCTTGCCCGCAGGAAAAAGAACCTTAGGTATGTGATGTCATGAATGCACTTTGAACTTTGAACCCAAAGGACAAGCCGCTGGAGTAACCCAGAGGATTAGGCAGCATCTGTGGAGGCAAAAGGATAGTCAGCATTTTACTTTAAGATCCTGCAACAGGGCTAAAACTGTAAAAGAGAGAGAGTCACAATAAAGAGGTGAGGGGGAGGGTTGAAGCTGGAGCTGGCAAGAGACAGGTGTGTCCAGGTGAGGAGAGCTGGAAGGGCTGTTGAGGTCTCTGGGTGGTGGCGAGGGAGTAGGTGTGGGGACAGTGCTGACAGAGAAATTTATAAAATTAACGAATTGCACAGGGGTTTAGAAGGCATCACCAATGTAGCTGATCATAGCGAAATTGATAAAAAAGGACAAGCTCCCCATGGGTACAGGAGGAAGGGCTTTCATCACTTGCCCAAATTCCATTCCCTGACCACTAGGTGGCTCTGCAGCAACATGTTAGTTTCTATTTACAGTCCCAAGAGATAAAAATAACATTTTGCTTTTTTTGTGGCTTTTCCTTTTCATTCTATCCACGAATATTTCATCCAAAATGTGCTTCTGTTATCTTGTAGAATTTAGAGGCGTATCACATCTGCCACACCTCACACACCCTCCACTTCATCCAAGACTTCAGATTCTCCGAACCGGACCGCCTCATCTTCATGATGGATATCTAATCCCTTTACACCTGCATTCTCCACACAGAAGGCCTCAAAGCACTTTGCTTTTTCCTGGATCTCAGACTGGAGCAGTTACCTTCCACCACCACCCTTCTCCACCCGGCAGAACTTGTCCTCCCCCTTAATAATTTTTCCTTTAACTCATCCCACTACCTCCAGAATAAAGGAGTAGCCATGGGTACCCGCATGGGTCACAGCTATGTCTGCTTGTTCGTGGGTTTTGTGGAGCAAAATATGCTACAAGCCTACACAGGCAAGACCCACCCCAACTTTTCCTCTGGTACATCAACGACTACATTGGGGCGGCCTCATACACCCGCGATGAGCTCAACAATTTCATCAATTTCACGACCAATTTCCACCCTGACCTCAGACTCATCTGGTCCATCTCTGATAATACTTTCCCTTTTCTGGACCTCTCTGTCTCCATCTCAGGATTTCAAACTCTCTAACTCCCACACTCTGTCCCCTGCAAAGACTCAATGCCCTTCTCTCAATTTCTCAGTCTCTGCCGCATCTGCTCTCAAGACAAGATCTTCCAGTCGAGAGCCTCTGAAATGTCTGCCTTCTTCCACAAACATGGCTTCCCCGCCACCTCTTTTAACTCGGAACTCACCCGCATCTCCTCCATTCCCCGCTCATCTGCCCTATCCCTCGCCCCTAGAATCAATACCCACAGAATCCCTCTCATCCAAAACATTATCCACCGGAATTTCCGTTACTTACTACAGGACCCCACCACCAGACACATTTCCGCTCTCCTCCCCTCTCAGTCTTCTGTAGGGTCTGGTCCCTCCATGACTTCCTTGTGCACTCTTCCCTCCCATTGCCCCCCCCCCCCCCCCCAAGCACCTTCCTCTGTGGTCGTAGGAGGTATAATACCTGCACCCACACCTCTTCCCTCACCACTGTTCTAGGTCCCAAACAGACCTTTCAGGTGAAGCAACACTTCACCTGTACCTCCAGAACTCATTTACTGCATCTGGTGACCAGTCGCAGATTGTTTCGCCCAGCATCTCCTCTCCATCCACAACAAAATTGACATCCCGAAAGCCAACCATTTCAAGTTCACATGTCCGTCCATGGCTTTTCACTCTTCCCCACCCTGACCACCCACAGACTGGAGGAACAACTCTTCATTTTACATTTGGGCATCTCCAACCCCAGGGCATGAACATTGAGTTCCCTGCATTCCACTAATAAGCTTGCCTTTCCCCCCACCCCTCCTCACACCCCCGTTCCTCCTTCCTTTCTCTCTCCACCTAGCCTAGACTCCTCCCCCGCTTCCTGCAGTCCTCCTCCCCCCACCTCCACCTATCATCTCCCACCCTCACCACCCCTTCTCCCTTTTGTTCAGACATCTCTCATGTTCCCCCAAACTTTTATGAAAGGCTCAAGCCCAAAATGTTGGTGATGTATCTTCACCTTTGCTACATAAAGGAACTGTTTGACCTGTCAAGTTTCTCCAGCATTTGTGTGTTTTTCACCTATTTAGCTAGTCACTTCTCACACAAGAGTTCAATAGGATGTAAAGCTGCCCACCTGGACCCTCGCCTCTGCCCTTGGATCCTGTCTGACCTTCCCCAGGCCTCCACTCCTCCTCTGGACTATATCCACCAGGCCTTCAAAACCCAATCTTTTGTAGTGGAACACTGTATTACAGCATTGTATTGGTTGGCCCACCCCGATACTCTAACTCCTCCCCCTTCAGAATTCCTAATAAAGGTGGTATCGCCCAATCCCCTCCCTCAGTATTGGTTTGGAATCGGGCCAACAGCATGTAAGATATGATTGTAAGTTCATAATGATTAAAGCCTATTGATCTCGACTTCTGGTCTGTTAGGTCTAATTGATAGCGCTACAATTTAATCACAACACCTCCATGCCATGGACAAGGCTATTCGAGTGGAGAAGCTGGACACTGATCCCAAGGATCCAGAGGCCTCCATAAAATTCAATCAGTGGCTGCACTGCTTGAACGCCTTTATGAGGCGACACAACATTCAGGAAGAGGTTGATAAGAGAGACCTGCTGATTTCACAGTTTGGCACTGCGTTTTACAGATGATTAGAGACTGTGAGTCTTACCCTGTTGCTATGGGGCTCCTGCAAAAGCAGTAGCCGGCCCAAAAGGACATAAGCTATGCCAGATACCTCCTGGGCAGCTGTAGACAAGTACCTGGTGAGTCAGTGGGCGAATACATTTGAGCCTTTCGGGAGCTGGGGAGAGCTTGTAGCTGCACTAACATTACGGCAGCCATCTACCAGGAGGAGCTGATCAGGGACAACTATATCTCCTGGAGAAGGCCGATTGGACCCTGCAGGATGTGGCCAATCTCACCAAGGCACTAGAGACAGCCCAACTGAAAATGGAGGCATACTCTACCAGCAGTGCAGCTGCCACGTGGGGAGTTTGGGTGCTGCCATCTTGGGACATGGGGTCCCATACTGCAGCCACTATCACTGAGTACCCGAAGTTTTATTACTGCGGCCAGACAACAAAACTGCCCTGCCAGAACTGCGAATTGCTCCAGCTGAAGAAGAAAAGGACGCTAAGCAAGGGCATGCAGTTCCAGACTTCCCGCTTGCGGCACCCCGTGCAAACATTGACCGTCGCCATCTTGAACTGTGCCATTCCTGGCCCTACTTCTGGTCATGGAAAACAGCACAGTGAGGGGCCTGAGCTTCTCCTCCAGCAGCGACTGCGTGCAAACCATGCGGCAGTCATCTTCAGGGCGGACATCTTGAAAGTCACTGATGCACATGTACAGTAGCAGCAAGACAGACAACGAACTGACACTGGCATCCATCGTTTTTGTCAGAGCAGCCCACACCAATTAGAAATGTCTACCTAGACATTGAGGTAAATGGCTGCATTACAAACTGTTTGTCAAACCCAGGAAGCACCAAAAGCTTCATACACCCGGGTACTGTATAGCACTGCTTCCGCTCAGTGACCCCAGTCCAGTGTAAAATGTAGTTCGCCTCTAAATCCAATTTAACCGAAATCCGAGGGAGCTGCCCAGTAACACTAACCGTGGGTGGCACCAAGTACAAGAATTTTAAATTACTCGTGATGCCTCAACTCTGTGCACTGGCCATACTGGGCCTTGACTTCCAGTGCCAACTTGAAGGTGTTGTCCCTCACTATCTGCAATAACCAACTGCCAAAACACCCACCCTTCTCCCCGAACGCAGCCCACCAGCGACCTGAACACCGTCCACTGCTCATGACCTGTGGTCTGTCCACCCTCCAGGATGCAGCACTATCAATTAGACCTGGCATCTTTCAAACATAATCTTTTTTCTTGGGGCAAAACAGTCTCATGATGTACTGGGCCAAAGGGCTCAGGTCTGACATTTGTGTCAGATGCCAGACTAGTATTTCTGATCTAGCCTCCTCAGCTTTCTGAGATTATCTCACACACACACACACACACAAACAAACACACACACACACACACACACACACACACACACACACACACACACACACACACACACACACACACACACACACACACACACACACACACACACACACTATTGACATGAATACGCAGGTGGGGTGGTAGGAGATGGACAGGGAAGCTCCTGATGGAATTTCACCCTCACTGAGAGTATTTTCCAGGCAGGAGTGAAGGTCCAATTCACACTCTTTACCCCACAACAGGGGCCTGTATTTAACTGTGGGTGGGGCATCTTTCACTCATTTAACCACTGCCTCAACACAGGAACACGGGAGTGGCAATCTAGCTGAAATGCTCCACCCACCTTTTCCCATCTCCCACCTCATCCCACCAGCTGCTTCCTGCCTTGACTTTATTCTGACAACCCCATTCTCCTCCCAATTCCATCTGCTTCAATCGTCATGCAGAGGGTTGGGATTGAGGATCCAATGCATTGCTAAGGAAACGGGGCACTGTTGAGTATGCTGATTTGTCCTCCACAGAACTGCTTGTAATGTACTCTGCCTTTCAAATTCATTCTCTTGAAGTGAATGAACTGGGTCAGAGGCAGAGTACAAAATGCTGATGTTACTTCAGAGTGCATTTTGCATGACCAGCTGAATTACCCACAGATGCCTGCTTTAAAGTAATCTGCAGTTAACGATTTGCTGTTTATAATATTTATTTTTCTTTAAATTCTGTTCATGTTTGATATTTCACACCATTCCCACATGTGAGGGTGTTGTGGGGAATGTTTTGACTTGCAGTGTTATCACGCAGGCAAATTATGAACATACACAGAGAAATTCTTTTGGCTTACTCTTCCCTTCTGCCTTTACCACAGACCCTCACCTGAACTTAAAGGACTCTAAGAGGCAGTAACACAAAACCAGGATGCGACTTAACCTGTCAAGCAAAGTTATTCAACAATAAGGTAATTGGTAACAATGAAAAGTGGTTCACAAGCCACCAAAAAAAACAAGTGCTGCACTAAACTATATGAAACAATTCAATGTCATTCCAGAATGCTTTTGCCTCGCAGAGGTAATCACCCCTGGTTGTTAAGTAAGTTAGATGACGTCATATTGCATCTTTCTCTGCTTTTACAGTTCATTCCAATTAACTGAATTTCAACAACATATTGTACAAAGTAAAAACACACACAAATACTGGATGAGCTCAAGCTGGTCTTGCAGCATCCATTGGAGTGTTATGTCACAGAGCAGGAGCAATAGAAATTCACCAAGACTAAAGTTAATTCAAAATTCAGTCTTAGAAATCCTGTGCTGAAACTCAGATCCTTTAAATTGTTGTTCAGTAATTATATAAAGAAAAAGCGAGACACTGAGTCATCAGACTTCTCAAAACTCACAAATCCCTATTGAGTTGTTTTCAGAGAAATATTCTTTCATACGAATAATTGTGACAACTCCCCCTGCCTTGAGTCAGGGAAACAAAACCTGTGACTTCCATGATGCTTTTACAAACCCAGGCAAGGATAATATGAAATGACCATAAAAATGATCACGATCCAAATACAAGAATGATCTTCCTTCTTTTACCCAGACATAGGTCAATCTAAAATGACCGTTATAAAGGTCACAGCAGATCACTGTTCCCCCCATGACCAGGAGAAAACAGAAATGTCCATCTCACACTCTGTTCTTCACTTCTCTATCTCTTGCAGATCTCTGGTTACTTATTATCAACCTTACTTCTTCAAGTGTCTCGATCACATGACTTGCTTGATCAATATCCACAGATGTATTTTCCTCGAGTAAACAATCCATTGTTCGGGTTCCTAATTGAGACCATTAACTCTGTTTATGGCTTCTACTTGAAGGTGGGGATGGTTTGCTGTGAAAAGGTTTAGTTATGAAATGTTTTCAGCTTGTGTTAACCCTTAAAGTGTGGTTACTATATTAAATGTGTGCATATAACAGGAGGTAAAGATACCTATATATTACTGACATTTCGGGGATTTAAGGAATAAATAAAGAACAGGAAGGCATCAGAATAAAGATTGAAGATAGGCAGGGGAGGAGTCCAGACCAACAAAAGATGTTAATTGGATATGATAAGAGGAGATGTGAGAATTGACTTTGGTTACACCAAAGTATGCAGAGATTAACATTACTTGTCTCTTTCACACAGACAGTGAAGGGTCATGGCCGTGCAATTTGGCCAAGGTGAAGTAATGAGCAAGGGGTGGGGGTTGTGGAAGGGCGTGAGGAAAGGAAGAGGAATAGGAAGGGCCAGAGTGAAGAAGAGCCATTTAAATTGGGAAGGTGAAAAATCAAGAGGAAAGGTTGAAAGGAGAGAAAGAAGTGAGCAGAGAAGGAATGAAACACAAAAGTCTCCAGATGCTATGATTGTAGTAAAAACACCAAATTGCTGGAGGAACTCAGCCAGTCTTTCAGCGTCCATAGGAGACCAAGATATATTGCTGATGTTTCAGGCCTGAGCCCTTCTTCAGGGAATAAGCAGGGAATGATAGAGGCATGGAAGAAGAAAGTGAAGATGGATGGAAGTGAGAACAAGAAAAGAGAGATACCTTGGATTCATAGCACTAATTTTGATGTTGTCCCAGTTTTTGATACAAGGGCAGAATCATTGCTGAATGGTTGGTGGAGGTGCAGACCACAAACTTAGCATGTCCAGACCTTCATTCTTCAGGATTGGGGCATGCCCTTCAGTTCTGAGGGGACCCACACTGATTATAATGGCACTCAGCTCAGGTGAAGATGAAGCTCAGGTGCTGGACATTTATGTTAACAATTAAATGAGAATAGAGAGGGGACAATTTGTAAGTTTTCAGATGATGTGGTAAAGTGGATGGTGAAGGGGTTGCCTGAGGTTAGAACACGTTAAGGATCAACGGGGGGAAGTGGACAAAGGAGGATCAGATGTACAATTGCGTAGTGATGCAGGTTGGGAGATTAAATCAGGAGAGGAGACACACAGTGAATGGTAGGCCCCAAAGGGCTGTTGGTGAGCAGATAGCCTGGAGTACAAGCACAGAGTTCCCTGAAAATGATGGTGAGGAAGGCATGTTGTTGGCCAAGGCATTAAGTGAAAGAGCTGTTACAGTTGTAGAAAATGTTGGATAGGCCATACTTGAACTACCATGTGCATTTCTCCTCACCACATTATAGGGTGGAGGTGATTCAGCTAGAGAGGGTGAAGAAAAGATTCACAATGATGTTGCCTGGATTGGAGGACTTGAGTTGCATGACTGATACTAGAAGTGCAAAGGGTGAGTGTTAGCCTTAAATGAGGACAGTGTTTGATGGAATGGAACAGACAGAATATTTTGATTTGTGAGGAAGAACATTACCAGCCCTGGGCTACAGAATTAAACCTTTTATAAATATTAGGAATAAGATGGTGGCAAGGGAAAGAGTAGATCCCCTGAGGGACCAAAAGGGAAGTTGTTACATAGAGTCGTTATGTATGTTGTCCTGAATGAATGTTTTTTTTCAGTACAGGTATTCATCAGAGAGAAAGAAGGGGAGGATGGAGAGTCAGGGGAATTGATAGTTTTGAACAGATACACAAGGATATTAATGGAGCTAGAGTGTTGGAATTATAAGGAATCACTAGATAGGCTGAGAAGTTTTCTTTCCCTGCAGTGTAGGAGGGTGAGTGGTGACCTTATAGAGGTTTATAAAATTATGAGGGACATGAATAAGGTGAATGAATGGTCACAGTCTTTTCCTAGGATGGGGAGTCTAAAACTAGAATGTATCCTTGCAAAGTGAGAGAGGAAAGATTCAATGGGAGCCTCAGGGTAAAAATTTTGCATAATCTTTAGACAACAATACTGGTCATTTATTTCCCATATTCAAGAAGTGCCATAGGGATAAGCAGGGAAACTGGCCAGAGAGGCTCACGTCAGTAGGAAGGAAAGCATCAGGGGAAAAAAAAAATCTTAGAGCTAGGATTTGCGATCATTTGGAAAGGCAAAGACTGGTTAGAGGAAATCAGCGTGATTTTGGTGCATGAAAAAGTCCTGCTTCACAAATCTGTTTGAGGTTTTTGAGAGGTTACCCAGAATATTGATAAAGACAAGAAGGTATACATGGACTCTGGTGAGGTTTTGATAAAGTTCCTCTGGGTTGGCTGATCCAGAGATTTGGGCACAGCGGATCCAAGATATTTCAGCAAAGCAAATTAACGTGGTGATAGGAAGCAGATTAACGTGGTGATAGATTTTCTGGTGGACTATAGGGATCAATACTGCTTATAAGACTGTGGATGACATGAAGACTGGTGGAGTTGTAGACTATGAAGACATTGGCAAACAGATCAGCTGGAAAGATGAGTGGGGGTAGAAATACACTAAACAGCAGGGGCCTTAGAAGTGCAGATGTAGAGATGGACTTGGGCTGCAACATCATAGCTCTACGAAAATGGTGGTAGTGAAGAAGGGCTCATCTTGGTTACCTTCACGGGCAGGGGTAATACGTACATGATTTGGGCCATCAATGTTGACATTGGTTTGGTCGAAATACTGGAATACTGTGTGCATTTCTGGTACCCCCCCTGTAGAATGCATGTGGTAGCGTGAGAAAGGGTGCAGAAGAAATTAATCTGAAACAGAGGGTTTGAGTTAAAAGGAGAGATTGGATAATCTGGTATTGTTCCTATTGGAGCAAAAAGGGCAGAAGAGTGACCTCATGGAGGTTAATAACATTCTAGGGTCCATAGTGGAGACTCATACCCTTTTTCCAAGGGCAGTGGAGTCTAAAACTCGAGGAGATAAGTCTAAAGGAAAATATTTAAAGGAGATTGAAAGGACTTTTCAAAGAGGATATATATTCTCTTTTGCTTCTCTTTCTCTGGCTCATTCTTGGTCTGGTATGCCCCTGAGCATAAATCCCTGCAAAAGGTAATGGACACAACCCAGGACATTACTGGCAAACCCCCGAGAACATCTACAGGGAACACTGCTGCCAGAGAACAGCAGCAATCATCAAGGATTCAGACCACACGTTCTGTTCTCACCACTGCAATCAGGAAAGAGGTACAGGTGCCACAAAACTAGCAGGTCAGGAGCAATTTGCAACCCTTCCATCACCAGACTCCTCTACAACAAACTCAATCAGCTCTTCTGCAGTTCATTGTTTGATTTTTTTTCTCTCCTCTGTATTTCACAGTCAGTTGTTTACATTTGGTTTTTTTTACATGTTTACCCTGGGTAAAGTTTATTTTTTTCACTATCAATAAGTGGTAATTCTTCCTGGCCCACAGGAAAAAGAATCTCAGGTTTGTATGCAATGTCATGTTTGCCTGCTGACAATAAGTCTAAAGCCTGAAATCTAAAAATCTAAATCTTTGACAGCTTGATGGTGCTCTAAAGGAAATTTTGTGTAATATTCACAGGTCAGGCTGCTTTATTACATGACAATTTAAAAAATCATGAATCTAAATAATTAACTGAAGGAGGATGGGCAGAGACTCAAGTGGCAGATAAATATTGAGGTAAATGGCTTGAATTTTGTGCCCTTTCTCCTCTGTAATTATATGTAGTTACTAGCAGGATACCCGGCATTACCTCAGAAATAAAACACTCAGTTGTTGACTACATGGTTGAAACAAAATGCCCAAAAACTTTCATGGTAATTCTACAAAATTTTTTTTTTTTTCAAACGCAACATTTATATCCTTTGTAATAGAGATACACAGTTCAAAGAAAGTTGACTTCTGGCAAAACATAGACAAACAATTCTCAGCTAAGGGCTTCATAACAATGTTCTCAGTTTTTTTCCATCTGGAGCAGAAAGACTATTCAGGCTTCCAAAATGTGAACACGCAACATAGAGCTGCCAGTGGGATAAGCAGGGCTCTTTCAATTGCTGCCTTCAACGTCTGACTTTGGGATTTGTTGATGGACATGGCCAAGCTCAGACACATGAGGAATTGCAGTCTCTCGAACTCAAACAGCATATCAGTGGGAAAGATGGGAATTCTCAGAATGAATACATCTTCACCCTTACCACATCCAGAAAGTATTGCTGCCTCAATAACATGGGCACAAGCTTCTTAACAGCCAGTCTTGTTCCATTGTACAGGGCGTGGTGGGTCCAAGTCATGAAGGAGCATGATCACTGCCCCTACTTTTAGACTGAGACAATGTGGTGGGATTCCTGGAGGTTCCAGTGAATTTAGAAACCCTTTGGAATAGTTGACCACTTGAGTCTGATCAGGAATTGTGTCAACTGTGACTTGGCCCAGTAAACATTATCAAGTAGCTGGTGCAAAAGCTGTGTGTTGATGGCATTGACAGCATTATTTATTGGAGCTAATATTGCTCTTTCACACAACCACCTGCGATTCTGGTAGTTTTAAGGAAGGTTTGGGAAGACCTTTGCTTTCAGTTCATCAACAGATAATACTTTTATACTAATTAGTCCCACGTCCATTGTCCTTGAGTATCTAATTTGATTCTGCCATTGCTTAGTTGCAATATTGAACTGGGTTTGGCCACTTGTTTTTATTCTGAGGGTACATTGATGCACAACGCTGTAAATAACTGAAGTGCTCCGGTGCAAGTTCAATTATATTTTTCAACTTTTGAACTTCATATGACCGTAAAGTTTAAATTCAATGTGGTCAAGATATTCAGCATCAAATATTATCACGACTGAACCTCCTTGGCCATTTATAGAGTGCTCCATATTGATTTGCATGGAGTATAGACAAACAAACAGACATACTGTACATGCACAAATATATATTAGATGGCTGGGAAACCTGGTCAAACATTTGTGAATATTTTGCATTTTTCCTTTCCTAAGTCTTCAGGGTTAAGACAAGAGACTACTTGTAAATTAATAAACCCAGAAGAAAACGAAATAATAGTTAAGCAGCATCTATAGGGAGAAATATATAGTTAATGATTTTAGTCAATTACTTTCCAGTTTCTGTGGATGATTATAAACTTGAAAAGTTAGATCTATTTTTCTCTCCTAAAATGAAGCCTGACCTGTTCAATATTCCCAGCTTTACCTGTTCAGTATTCCCAGTCTGACTGTTGAGAATTCAAAGTCTGACTGTTGAGAATTCCCAGTCTGACTGTTGAGAATTCCCAGTCTGACTGTTGAGTATTCAAAGTCTGACTGTTGAGAATTCCCAGTCTGACTGTTGAGAATTCCAAGTCTGACTGTTGAGTATTCAAAGTCTGACTGTTGAGAATTCCCAGTCTGACTGTTGAGAATTCCCAGTCTGACTGTTGAGTATTCAAAGTCTGACTGTTGAGAATTCCCAGTCTGACTGTTGAGAATTCCCAGTCTGACTGTTGAGTATTCAAAGTCTGACTGTTGAGAATTCTGACTGACTGTTGAGAATTCCCAGTCTAACTGTTGAGAATTCCTAGTCTGACTGATGAGAATTCTCAGTCTGACTGTTGAGTATTCAAAGTCCAACTGTTGAGAATTCCCAGTCTGACTGTTGAGAATTCCCAGTCTGACTGTTGAGTATTCAAAGTCTGACTGTTGAGAATTCCCAGTCTGACTGTTGAGTATTCAAAGTCTGACTGTTGAGAATTCCCAGTCTGACTGTTGAGAATTCCCAGTCTGACTGTTGAGTATTCAAAGTCTGACTGTTGAGAATTCTGACTGACTGTTGAGAATTCCCAGTCTGACTGTTGAGAATTCCTAGTCTGACTGATGAGAATTCCCAGTCTGACTGTTGAGTATTCAAAGTCCGACTGTTGAGAATTCCCAGTCTGACTGTTGAGAATTCCCAGTCTGACTGTTGAGTATTCAAAGTCTGACTGTTGAGAATTTCCAGTCTGACTGTTGAGAATTCACAGTCTGACTGTTGAGTATTCAAAGTCTGACTGTTGAGAATTCCCAGTCTGACTGTTGAGAATTCCCAGTCTGACTGTTGAGTATTCAAAGTCTCTGTTGAGAAATCCCAGTCTGACTGTTGAGAATTCCCAGTCTGCTGTTGAGTATTCAAAGTCTGACTGTTGAGAATTCCCAGTCTGACTGTTGAGTATTCACAGCCTATTGAGTATTCCCAGCCTGACTGTTGAGTATTCCCAGCCTATTGAGTATTCCCAGCCTGACTGTTGAGTATTCCCAGCCTGATCTGTTGAGTATTCCCAGCCTATTGAGTATTCCTAGCCTGACTGTTGAGTATTCCCAGCCTGACCTGTTGAGTATTCCCAGCCTGACTGTTGAGTATTCAAAGTCTGACTGTTGAGAATTCCCAGTCTGACTGTTGAGTATTCAAAGTCTGACTGTTGAGAATTCCCAGTCTGACTGTTGAGTATTCAAAGTCTGACTGTTGAGAATTCCCAGTCTGACTGTTGAGAATTCCCAGTCTGACTGTTGAGAATACTCAGTCTGACTGTTAAGTATTCTCAGTCTATTGAGTATTCCTAGCCAGACTGTTGAGTATTCCCAGCCTGACTGTTGAGTATTCCCAGCCTGACTGTTGAGTATTCCCAGCCTGACTGTTGAGTATTCCCAGTCTGACCTGTTGAGTATTCCCAGCCTGACTGTTGAGTATTCCCAGCCTGACTGTTGAATATTCCCAGCCTGACTGTTGTGTATTCCCAGCCTGACTGTTGAGAATTCCCAGTCTGACTGTTGAGTATTCCCAGCCTATTGAGTATATCCAGCTTGACTGTTGAGTATTCCGCCTGACTGCTGAGTGTTCCCTGCCTGACCTGTTGAGTATTCCCAGCCTGACCTGTTGAGTATTCCCAGCCTGACTGTTGAGTATTCCCAGCCTGACTGTTGAGTATTCCCAGCCCGACTGTTGAGTATTCCCAGCCTATTAAGTATTCCCTGCCTGAACTGTTGAGTATTCCCATCCTGACCTGTTGAGTATTCCCAGTCTGAACTGTTGAGTATTCCCAGTCTGACTGTTGAGTATTCCCAGTCTGACTGTTGAGTATTCCCAGCCTGACTGTTGAGTATTCCCAGCTTGACTGTTGAGTATTCCCAGTCTGACTGTTGAGTATTCCCAGCTTGACTGTTGAGTATTCCCAGTCTGACTGTTGAGTATTCAAAGTCTGACTGTTGAGAACTCCCAGTCTGACCGTTGAGAATTCAAAGTCTGACTGTTGAGAATTCCCAGTCTGACTGTTGAGAATTCCCAGTCTGACTGTTGAGAATTCCCAGTCTGACTGTTGAGTATTCAAAGTCTCTGTTGAGAATTCCCAGTCTGATTGTTGAGAATTCCCAGTCTGCTGTTGAGTATTCAAAGTCTGACTGTTGAGAATTCCCAGTCTGACTGTTGAGTATTCACAGCCTATTGAGTATTCCCAGCCTGACTGTTGAGTATTCCCAGCCTATTGAGTATACCCAGCCTGACTGTTGAGTATTCCCAGCCTGACCTGTTGAGTATTCCCAGCCTATTGAGTATTCCTAGCCTGACTGTTGAGTATTCCCAGCCTGACCTGTTGAGTATTCCAAGCCACACTGTTGAGTATTCAAAGTCTGACTGTTGAGAATTCCCAGTCTGACTGTTGAGTATTCAAAGTCTGACTGTTGAGAATTCCCAGTCTGACTGTTGAGTATTCAAAGTCTGACTGTTGAGAATTCCCAGTCTGACTGTTGAGAATTCCCAGTCTGACTGTTGAGAATTCTCAGTCTGACTGTTAAGTATTCTCAGTCTATTGAGTATTCCCAGCCTGACTGTTGAGTATTCCCAGCCTGACTGTTGAGTATTCCCAGCCTGACTGTTGAGTATTCCCAGCCTGACTGTTGAGTATTCCCAGTCTGACCTGTTGAGTATTCCCAGCCTGACTGTTGAGTATTCCCAGCCTGACTGTTGAATATTCCCAGCCTGACTTTGTGTATTCCCAGCCTGACTGTTGAGAATTCCCAGTCTGACTGTAGAGTATTCCCAGCCTATTGAGTATATCCAGCTTGACTGTTGAGTATTCCGTCTGACTGCTGAGTGTTCCCTGCCTGACCTGTTGAGTATTCCCAGCCTGACCTGTTGAGTATTCCCAGCCTGACTGTTGAGTATTCCCAGCCTGACTGTTGAGTATTCCCAGCCCGACTGTTGAGTATTCCCAGCCTATTAAGTATTCCCAGCCTGAACTGTTGAGTATTCCCAACCTGACCTGTGGAGTATTCCCAGTCTGACCTGTTGAGTATTCCCAGTCTGACTGTTGAGTATTCCCAGTCTGACTGTTGAGTATTCCCAGCCTGACTGTTGAGTATTCCCAGCCTGACTGTTGAGTATTCCCAGTCTGACTGTTGAGTATTCAAAGTCTGACTGTTGAGAATTCCCAGTCTGACTGTTGAGAATTCAAAGTCTGACTGTTGAGAATTCCCAGTCTGACTGTTGAAAATTCCCAGTCTGACTGTTGAGTATTCAAAGTCTGACTGTTGAGAATTCCCAGTCTGACTGTTGAGAACTCCCAGTCTGATTGTTGAGTATTCAAAGTCTCTGTTGAGAATTCCCAGTCTGACTGTTGAGAATTCCCAGTCTGCTGTTGAGTATTCAAAGTCTGACTGTTGAGAATTCCCAGTCTGATTGTTGAGTATTCACAGCCTATTGAGTATTCCCAGCCTGACTGTTGAGTATTTCCAGCCTATTGAGTATTCCCAGCCTGACTGTTGAGTATTCCCAGCCTGACCTGTTGAGTATTCCCAGCCTATTGAGTATTCCCAGCCTGACTGTTGAGTATTCCCAGCCTGACCTGTTGAGTATTCCCAGCCTGACTGTTGAGTATTCAAAGTCTGACTGTTGAGAATTCCCAGTCTGACTGCTGAGTATTCAAAGTCTGACTGATGAGAATTCCCAGTCTGACTGTTGAGTATTCAAAGTCTGACTGTTGAGAATTCCCAGTCTGAATGTTAAGAATTCCCAGTCTGACTGTTGAGAATTCTCAGTCTGACTGTTAAGTATTCCCTGTCTATTGAGTATTCCCAGCCTGACTGTTGAGTATTCCCAACCTGACTGTTGAGTATTCCCAGCCTGACTGTTGGGTATTCCCAGCCTGACTGTTGAGTATTCCCAGCCTGACTGTTGAGTATTCCCAGTCTGACTGTTGAGTATTCCCAGCCTGACTGTTGAGTATTCCCAGCCTGACTGTTGAGTATTCCCAGCCTGACTGTTGAGTATTCCCAGCCTGACTGTTGAGTAATCCCAGTCTGACTGTTGTGTATTCCCAGCCTGACTGTTGTGTATTCCCAGCCTGACTGTTGAGTATTCCCAGCCTGACTGTTGAGTATTCCCAACCTGACCTGTTGAGTATTTCCAGTCTGACCTGTTGAGTATTCCCAGTCTGACTGTTGAGTATTCCCAGTCTGACTGTTGAGTATTCCCAGCCTGACTGTTGAGTATTCCCAGCCTGACTGTTGAGTATTCCCAGTCTGACTGTTGAGAATTCACTCTCTGACTGTTGAGAATTCGCAGTCTGACTGTTGAGTATTCAATGTCTGACTGTTGAGAATTCCCAGTCTGACTTTTGAGAATTCAAAGTCTGACTGTTGAGAATTCCCAGTCTGACTATTGAGAATTCCCAGTCTGACTGTTGAGTATTCAAAGTCTGACTGTTGAGAATTCCCAGTCTGACTGTTGAGAATTCCCAGTCTGACTGTTGAGTATTCAAAGTCTCTGTTGAGAATTCCCAGTCTGACTGTTGAGTAATTCAGCCTGACCTGTTGTATTCTCAGCCTGACTGTTGAGTATTCCCAGACTATTGAGTATTCCCAGCCTGACTGTTGAGTATTCCCAGCCTGACCTATTGAGTATTCCCAGCCTGACTGTTGAGTATTCCCAGCCTGACTGTTGAGTATTCCCAGCCTGACTGATGAGTATTCCCAGCCTGACTGTTGAGTATTCCCAGCCTGACTGTTGAGTATTCCCAGCCTGACTATTGAGTATTTCCAGCCTGACTGTTGAGATTCCCAGCCTGACTATTGAGTATTCCCAGCCTGACTGTTGAGATTCCCAGTCTGACTTTTGAGTATTCCCAGCCTATTGAGTATTCCCAGCCTGACTGTTGATTATTCCCAGCTGACCTTTTGAGTATTCCCAGTCTGACTGTTGAGTATTCCCAGCCTATTGAGTATTCCCAGCATGACTGTTGTGTATTCACAGCCTATTGAGTATTCCCAGCCTGTCTGTTGAGTATTCCCAGCCTGACTATTGAGTATTCCCAGCCTGACTGTTGCTATTCCCAGTCTGACTTTTGAGTATTCCCAGCCTATTGAGTATTCCCAGCCTGACTGTTGATTATTCCCAGCTGACCTTTTGAGAATCCCAGTCTGACTGTTGAGTATTCCCAGCCTATTGAGTATTCCCAGCATGACTGTTGTGTATTCACAGCCTATTGAGTATTCCCAGCCTGTCTGTTGAGTATATCCAGCCTATTGAATATTCCCAGCCTGACTGTTGAATATTCCCAGCCTGACTGTTGTGTATTCCCAGCCTGACTGTTGAGAATTCCCAGTCTGACTGTTGAGTATTCCCAGCCAATTGAGTATATCCAGCTTGACTGTTGAATATTCCGTCTGACTGCTGAGTGTTCCCTGCCTGACCTGTTGAGTATTCCCAGCCTGACCTGTTGAGTATTCCCAGCCTGACTGTTGAGTATTCCCAGCCTGACTGTTGAGTATTCCCAGCCCGACTGTTGAGTATTCCCAGCCTATTAAGTATTCCCAGCCTGAACTGTTGAGTATTCCCAACCTGACCTGTTGAGTATTCCCAGTCTGACCTGATGAGTATTCCCAGTCTGACTGTTGAGTATTCCCAGTCTGACTGTTGAGTATTCCCAGCCTGACTGTTGAGTATTCCCAGTCTGACTCTTGAGTATTCAAAGTCTGACTGTTGAGAATTCCCAGTCTGACTGTTGAGAATTCAAAGTCTGACTGTTGAGAATTCCCAGTCTGACTGTTGAGAATTCCCAGTCTGACTGTTGAGTATTCAAAGTCTGACTGTTGAGAATTCCCAGTCTGACTGTTGAGAATTCCCAGTCTGACTGTTGAGTATTCAAAGTCTCTGTTGAGAATTCCCAGTCTGACTGTTGAGTAATTCAGCCTGACCTGTTGTATTCCCAGCCTGACTGTTGAGTATTCCCAGACTATTGAGTATTCCCAGCCTGAATGTTGAGTATTCCCAGCCTGACCTATTGAGTATTCCCAGCCTGACTGTTGAGTATTCCCAGCCTGACTGTTGAGTATTCCCAGCCTGACTGTTGAGTATTCCCAGCCTGACTGTTGAGTATTCCCAGCCTGACTATTGAGTATTCCCAGCCTGACTGTTGATATTCCCAGCCTGACTATTGAGTATTCCCAGCCTGACTGTTGAGATTCCCAGTCTGACTGTTGAGTATTCCCAGCCTGACTGTTGAGTATTCCCAGCCTGACTGTTGAGTATTCCCAGCCTGACTATTGAGTATTCCCAGCCTGACTGTTGATATTCCCAGCCTGACTATTGAGTATTCCCAGCCTGACTGTTGAGATTCCCAGTCTGACTTTTGAGTATTCACAGCCTATTGAGTATTCCCAGCCTGTCTGTTGAGTATTCCCAGCTGACCTTTTGAGAATCCCAGTCTGACTGTTGAGTATTCCCAGCCTATTGAGTATTCCCAGCATGACTGTTGTGTATTCACAGCCTGACTGTTGAGTATTCCCAGCCCGACTGTTGAGTATTCCCAGCCTATTAAGTATTCCCAGCCTGAACTGTTGAGTATTCCCAACCTGACCTGTGGAGTATTCCCAGTCTGACCTGTTGAGTATTCCCAGTCTGACTGTTGAGTATTCCCAGTCTGACTGTTGAGTATTCCCAGCCTGACTGTTGAGTATTCCCAGCCTGACTGTTGAGTATTCCCAGTCTGACTGTTGAGTATTCAAAGTCTGACTGTTGAGAATTCCCAGTCTGACTGTTGAGAATTCAAAGTCTGACTGTTGAGAATTCCCAGTCTGACTGTTGAAAATTCCCAGTCTGACTGTTGAGTATTCAAAGTCTGACTGTTGAGAATTCCCAGTCTGACTGTTGAGAACTCCCAGTCTGATTGTTGAGTATTCAAAGTCTCTGTTGAGAATTCCCAGTCTGACTGTTGAGAATTCCCAGTCTGCTGTTGAGTATTCAAAGTCTGACTGTTGAGAATTCCCAGTCTGATTGTTGAGTATTCACAGCCTATTGAGTATTCCCAGCCTGACTGTTGAGTATTTCCAGCCTATTGAGTATTCCCAGCCTGACTGTTGAGTATTCCCAGCCTGACCTGTTGAGTATTCCCAGCCTATTGAGTATTCCCAGCCTGACTGTTGAGTATTCCCAGCCTGACCTGTTGAGTATTCCCAGCCTGACTGTTGAGTATTCAAAGTCTGACTGTTGAGAATTCCCAGTCTGACTGCTGAGTATTCAAAGTCTGACTGATGAGAATTCCCAGTCTGACTGTTGAGTATTCAAAGTCTGACTGTTGAGAATTCCCAGTCTGAATGTTAAGAATTCCCAGTCTGACTGTTGAGAATTCTCAGTCTGACTGTTAAGTATTCCCTGTCTATTGAGTATTCCCAGCCTGACTGTTGAGTATTCCCAACCTGACTGTTGAGTATTCCCAGCCTGACTGTTGGGTATTCCCAGCCTGACTGTTGAGTATTCCCAGCCTGACTGTTGAGTATTCCCAGTCTGACTGTTGAGTATTCCCAGCCTGACTGTTGAGTATTCCCAGCCTGACTGTTGAGTATTCCCAGCCTGACTGTTGAGTATTCCCAGCCTGACTGTTGAGTAATCCCAGTCTGACTGTTGTGTATTCCCAGCCTGACTGTTGTGTATTCCCAGCCTGACTGTTGAGTATTCCCAGCCTGACTGTTGAGTATTCCCAGCCTGTTAAGTATTCCCAGCCTGAACTGTTGAGTATTCCCAACCTGACCTGTTGAGTATTTCCAGTCTGACCTGTTGAGTATTCCCAGTCTGACTGTTGAGTATTCCCAGTCTGACTGTTGAGTATTCCCAGCCTGACTGTTGAGTATTCCCAGCCTGACTGTTGAGTATTCCCAGTCTGACTGTTGAGAATTCACTCTCTGACTGTTGAGAATTCGCAGTCTGACTGTTGAGTATTCAATGTCTGACTGTTGAGAATTCCCAGTCTGACTTTTGAGAATTCAAAGTCTGACTGTTGAGAATTCCCAGTCTGACTATTGAGAATTCCCAGTCTGACTGTTGAGTATTCAAAGTCTGACTGTTGAGAATTCCCAGTCTGACTGTTGAGAATTCCCAGTCTGACTGTTGAGTATTCAAAGTCTCTGTTGAGAATTCCCAGTCTGACTGTTGAGTAATTCAGCCTGACCTGTTGTATTCTCAGCCTGACTGTTGAGTATTCCCAGACTATTGAGTATTCCCAGCCTGACTGTTGAGTATTCCCAGCCTGACCTATTGAGTATTCCCAGCCTGACTGTTGAGTATTCCCAGCCTGACTGTTGAGTATTCCCAGCCTGACTGATGAGTATTCCCAGCCTGACTGTTGAGTATTCCCAGCCTGACTGTTGAGTATTCCCAGCCTGACTATTGAGTATTTCCAGCCTGACTGTTGAGATTCCCAGCCTGACTATTGAGTATTCCCAGCCTGACTGTTGAGATTCCCAGTCTGACTTTTGAGTATTCCCAGCCTATTGAGTATTCCCAGCCTGACTGTTGATTATTCCCAGCTGACCTTTTGAGTATTCCCAGTCTGACTGTTGAGTATTCCCAGCCTATTGAGTATTCCCAGCATGACTGTTGTGTATTCACAGCCTATTGAGTATTCCCAGCCTGTCTGTTGAGTATTCCCAGCCTGACTATTGAGTATTCCCAGCCTGACTGTTGCTATTCCCAGTCTGACTTTTGAGTATTCCCAGCCTATTGAGTATTCCCAGCCTGACTGTTGATTATTCCCAGCTGACCTTTTGAGAATCCCAGTCTGACTGTTGAGTATTCCCAGCCTATTGAGTATTCCCAGCATGACTGTTGTGTATTCACAGCCTATTGAGTATTCCCAGCCTGTCTGTTGAGTATATCCAGCCTATTGAATATTCCCAGCCTGACTGTTGAATATTCCCAGCCTGACTGTTGTGTATTCCCAGCCTGACTGTTGAGAATTCCTAGTCTGACTGTTGAGTATTCCCAGCCAATTGAGTATATCCAGCTTGACTGTTGAATATTCCGTCTGACTGCTGAGTGTTCCCTGCCTGACCTGTTGAGTATTCCCAGCCTGACCTGTTGAGTATTCCCAGCCTGACTGTTGAGTATTCCCAGCCTGACTGTTGAGTATTCCCAGCCCGACTGTTGAGTATTCCCAGCCTATTAAGTATTCCCAGCCTGAACTGTTGAGTATTCCCAACCTGACCTGTTGAGTATTCCCAGTCTGACCTGATGAGTATTCCCAGTCTGACTGTTGAGTATTCCCAGTCTGACTGTTGAGTATTCCCAGCCTGACTGTTGAGTATTCCCAGTCTGACTCTTGAGTATTCAAAGTCTGACTGTTGAGAATTCCCAGTCTGACTGTTGAGAATTCAAAGTCTGACTGTTGAGAATTCCCAGTCTGACTGTTGAGAATTCCCAGTCTGACTGTTGAGTATTCAAAGTCTGACTGTTGAGAATTCCCAGTCTGACTGTTGAGAATTCCCAGTCTGACTGTTGAGTATTCAAAGTCTCTGTTGAGAATTCCCAGTCTGACTGTTGAGTAATTCAGCCTGACCTGTTGTATTCCCAGCCTGACTGTTGAGTATTCCCAGACTATTGAGTATTCCCAGCCTGAATGTTGAGTATTCCCAGCCTGACCTATTGAGTATTCCCAGCCTGACTGTTGAGTATTCCCAGCCTGACTGTTGAGTATTCCCAGCCTGACTGTTGAGTATTCCCAGCCTGACTGTTGAGTATTCCCAGCCTGACTATTGAGTATTCCCAGCCTGACTGTTGAGTATTCCCAGCCTGACTGTTGAGTATTCCCAGTCTGACTGTTGAGTATTCCCAGCCTGACTGTTGAGTATTCCCAGTCTGACTGTTGAGAATTCCCAGTCTGACTGCTGAGTATTCAAAGTCTGACTGATGAGAATTCCCAGTCTGACTGTTGAGTATTCAAAGTCTGACTGTTGAGAATTCCCAGTCTGAATGTTAAGAATTCCCAGTCTGACTGTTGAGAATTCTCAGTCTGACTGTTAAGTATTCCCTGTCTATTGAGTATTCCCAGCCTGACTGTTGAGTATTCCCAACCTGACTGTTGAGTATTCCCAGCCTGACTGTTGGGTATTCCCAGCCTGACTGTTGAGTATTCCCAGCCTGACTGTTGAGTATTCCCAGTCTGACTGTTGAGTATTCCCAGCCTGACTGTTGAGTATTCCCAGCCTGACTGTTGAGTATTCCCAGCCTGACTGTTGAGTATTCCCAGCCTGACTGTTGAGTAATCCCAGTCTGACTGTTGTGTATTCCCAGCCTGACTGTTGTGTATTCCCAGCCTGACTGTTGAGTATTCCCAGCCTGACTGTTGAGTATTCCCAGCCTGTTATGTATTCCCAGCCTGAACTGTTGAGTATTCCCAACCTGACCTGTTGAGTATTTCCAGTCTGACCTGTTGAGTATTCCCAGTCTGACTGTTGAGTATTCCCAGTCTGACTGTTGAGTATTCCCAGCCTGACTGTTGAGTATTCCCAGCCTGACTGTTGAGTATTCCCAGTCTGACTGTTGAGAATTCACTCTCTGACTGTTGAGAATTCGCAGTCTGACTGTTGAGTATTCAATGTCTGACTGTTGAGAATTCCCAGTCTGACTTTTGAGAATTCAAAGTCTGACTGTTGAGAATTCCCAGTCTGACTATTGAGAATTCCCAGTCTGACTGTTGAGTATTCAAAGTCTGACTGTTGAGAATTCCCAGTCTGACTGTTGAGAATTCCCAGTCTGACTGTTGAGTATTCAAAGTCTCTGTTGAGAATTCCCAGTCTGACTGTTGAGTAATTCAGCCTGACCTGTTGTATTCTCAGCCTGACTGTTGAGTATTCCCAGACTATTGAGTATTCCCAGCCTGACTGTTGAGTATTCCCAGCCTGACCTATTGAGTATTCCCAGCCTGACTGTTGAGTATTCCCAGCCTGACTGTTGAGTATTCCCAGCCTGACTGATGAGTATTCCCAGCCTGACTGTTGAGTATTCCCAGCCTGACTGTTGAGTATTCCCAGCCTGACTATTGAGTATTCCCAGCCTGACTGTTGAGTATTCCCAGCCTGACCTATTGAGTATTCCCAGCCTGACTGTTGAGTATTCCCAGCCTGACTGTTGAGATTCCCAGTCTGACTTTTGAGTATTCCCAGCCTATTGAGTATTCCCAGCCTGACTGTTGATTATTCCCAGCTGACCTTTTGAGTATTCCCAGTCTGACTGTTGAGTATTCCCAGCCTATTGAGTATTCCCAGCATGACTGTTGTGTATTCACAGCCTATTGAGTATTCCCAGCCTGTCTGTTGAGTATTCCCAGCCTGACTATTGAGTATTCCCAGCCTGACTGTTGCTATTCCCAGTCTGACTTTTGAGTATTCCCAGCCTATTGAGTATTCCCAGCCTGACTGTTGATTATTCCCAGCTGACCTTTTGAGAATCCCAGTCTGACTGTTGAGTATTCCCAGCCTATTGAGTATTCCCAGCATGACTGTTGTGTATTCACAGCCTATTGAGTATTCCCAGCCTGTCTGTTGAGTATATCCAGCCTATTGAATATTCCCAGCCTGACTGTTGAATATTCCCAGCCTGACTGTTGTGTATTCCCAGCCTGACTGTTGAGAATTCCCAGTCTGACTCTTGAGTATTCAAAGTCTGACTGTTGAGAATTCCCAGTCTGACTGTTGAGAATTCAAAGTCTGACTGTTGAGAATTCCCAGTCTGACTGTTGAGAATTCCCAGTCTGACTGTTGAGTATTCAAAGTCTGACTGTTGAGAATTCCCAGTCTGACTGTTGAGAATTCCCAGTCTGACTGTTGAGTATTCAAAGTCTCTGTTGAGAATTCCCAGTCTGACTGTTGAGTAATTCAGCCTGACCTGTTGTATTCCCAGCCTGACTGTTGAGTATTCCCAGACCATTGAGTATTCCCAGCCTGAATGTTGAGTATTCCCAGCCTGACCTATTGAGTATTCCCAGCCTGACTGTTGAGTATTCCCAGCCTGACTGTTGAGTATTCCCAGCCTGACTGTTGAGTATTCCCAGCCTGACTGTTGAGTATTCCCAGCCTGACTATTGAGTATTCCCAGCCTGACTGTTGATATTCCCAGCCTGACTATTGAGTATTCCCAGCCTGACTGTTGAGATTCCCAGTCTGACTGTTGAGTATTCCCAGCCTGACTGTTGAGTATTCCCAGCCTGACTGTTGAGTATTCCCAGCCTGACTATTGAGTATTCCCAGCCTGACTGTTGATATTCCCAGCCTGACTATTGAGTATTCCCAGCCTGACTGTTGAGATTCCCAGTCTGACTTTTGAGTATTCACAGCCTATTGAGTATTCCCAGCCTGTCTGTTGAGTATTCCCAGCTGACCTTTTGAGAATCCCAGTCTGACTGTTGAGTATTCCCAGCCTATTGAGTATTCCCAGCATGACTGTTGTGTATTCACAGCCTATTGAGTATTCCCAGCCTGTCTGTTGAGTATATCCAGCCTATTGAATATTCCCAGCCTGACTGTTGAATATTCCCAGCCTGACTGTTGTGTATTCCCAGCCTGACTGTTGAGAATTCCCAGTCTGACTGTTGAGTATTCCCAGCCAATTGAGTATATCCAGCTTGACTGTTGAATATTCCGTCTGACTGCTGAGTGTTCCCTGCCTGACCTGTTGAGTATTCCCAGCCTGACCTGTTGAGTATTCCCAGCCTGACTGTTGAGTATTCCCAGCCTGACTGTTGAGTATTCCCAGCCTGACTGTTGCTATTCCCAGTCTGACTTTTGAGTATTCCCAGCCTATTGAGTATTCCCAGCCTGACTGTTGATTATTCCCAGCTGACCTTTTGAGAATCCCAGTCTGACTGTTGAGTATTCCCAGCCTATTGAGTATTCCCAGCATGACTGTTGTGTATTCACAGCCTATTGAGTATTCCCAGCCTGTCTGTTGAGTATATCCAGCCTATTGAATATTCCCAGCCTGACTGTTGAATATTCCCAGCCTGACTGTTGTGTATTCCCAGCCTGACTGTTGAGAATTCCCAGTCTGACTGTTGAGTATTCCGTCTGACTGCTGAGCGTTCCCTGCCTGACCTGTTGAGTATTCCCAGCCTGACCTGTTGAGTATTCCCAGCCTGACTGTTGAGTATTCCCAGCCTGACTGTTGAGTATTCCCAGCCCGACTGTTGAGTATTCCCAGCCTATTAAGTATTCCCAGCCTGAACTGTTGAGTATTCCCAACCTGACCTGTTGAGTATTCCCAGTCTGACCTGATGAGTATTCCCAGTCTGACTGTTGAGTATTCCCAGTCTGACTGTTGAGTATTCCCAGCCTATTGAGTATTCCCAGCATGACTGTTGTGTATTCACAGCCTATTGAGTATTCCCAGCCTGTCTGTTGAGTATATCCAGCCTATTGAATATTCCCAGCCTGACTGTTGAATATTCCCAGCCTGACTGTTGTGTATTCCCAGCCTGACTGTTGAGAATTCCCAGTCTGACTGTTGAGTATTCCGTCTGACTGCTGAGTGTTCCCTGCCTGACCTGTTGAGTATTCCCAGCCTGACCTGTTGAGTATTCCCAGCCTGACTGTTGAGTATTCCCAGCCTGACTGTTGAGTATTCCCAGCCCGACTGTTGAGTATTCCCAGCCTATTAAGTATTCCCAGCCTGAACTGTTGAGTATTCCCAACCTGACCTGTTGAGTATTCCCAGTCTGACCTGATGAGTATTCCCAGTCTGACTGTTGAGTATTCCCAGTCTGACTCTTGAGTATTCCCAGCCTGACTGTTGAGTATTCCCAGTCTGACTCTTGAGTATTCAAAGTCTGACTGTTGAGAATTCCCAGTCTGACTGTTGAGAATTCAAAGTCTGACTGTTGAGAATTCCCAGTCTGACTGTTGAGAATTCCCAGTCTGACTGTTGAGCATTCAAAGTCTGACTGTTGAGAATTCCCAGTCTGACTGTTGAGAATTCCCAGTCTGACTGTTGAGTATTCAAAGTCTCTGTTGAGAATTCCCAGTCTGACTGTTGAGTAATTCAGCATGACCTGTTGTATTCCCAGCCTGACTGTTGAGTATTCCGACTATTGAGTATTCCCAGCCTGAATGTTGAGTATTCCCAGCCTGACCTATTGAGTATTCCCAGCCTGACTGTTGAGTATTCCCAGCCTGACTGTTGAGTATTCCCAGCTTGACTGTTGAGTATTCCCAGCCTGACTGTTGAGTATTCCCAGCCTGACTATTGAGTATTCCCAGCCTGACTGTTGAGATTCCCAGTCTGACTGTTGAGTATTCCCAGCCTGACTGTTGAGTATTCCCAGCCCGACTGTTGAGTATTCCCAGCCTATTAAGTATTCCCAGCCTGAACTGTTGAGTATTCCCAACCTGACCTGTTGAGTATTCCCAGTCTGACCTGATGAGTATTCCCAGTCTGACTGTTGAGTATTCCCAGTCTGACTGTTGAGTATTCCCAGCCTATTGAGTATTCCCAGCATGACTGTTGTGTATTCACAGCCTATTGAGTATTCCCAGCCTGTCTGTTGAGTATATCCAGCCTATTGAATATTCCCAGCCTGACTGTTGAATATTCCCAGCCTGACTGTTGTGTATTCCCAGCCTGACTGTTGAGAATTCCCAGTCTGACTGTTGAGTATTCCGTCTGACTGCTGAGTGTTCCCTGCCTGACCTGTTGAGTATTCCCAGCCTGACCTGTTGAGTATTCCCAGCCTGACTGTTGAGTATTCCCAGCCTGACTGTTGAGTATTCCCAGCCCGACTGTTGAGTATTCCCAGCCTATTAAGTATTCCCAGCCTGAACTGTTGAGTATTCCCAACCTGACCTGTTGAGTATTCCCAGTCTGACCTGATGAGTATTCCCAGTCTGACTGTTGAGTATTCCCAGTCTGACTCTTGAGTATTCCCAGCCTGACTGTTGAGTATTCCCAGTCTGACTCTTGAGTATTCAAAGTCTGACTGTTGAGAATTCCCAGTCTGACTGTTGAGAATTCAAAGTCTGACTGTTGAGAATTCCCAGTCTGACTGTTGAGAATTCCCAGTCTGACTGTTGAGCATTCAAAGTCTGACTGTTGAGAATTCCCAGTCTGACTGTTGAGAATTCCCAGTCTGACTGTTGAGTATTCAAAGTCTCTGTTGAGAATTCCCAGTCTGACTGTTGAGTTATTCAGCATGACCTGTTGTATTCCCAGCCTGACTGTTGAGTATTCCGACTATTGAGTATTCCCAGCCTGAATGTTGAGTATTCCCAGCCTGACCTATTGAGTATTCCCAGCCTGACTGTTGAGTATTCCCAGCCTGACTGTTGAGTATTCCCAGCTTGACTGTTGAGTATTCCCAGCCTGACTGTTGAGTATTCCCAGCCTGACTATTGAGTATTCCCAGCCTGACTGTTGAGATTCCCAGTCTGACTGTTGAGTATTCCCAGCCTGACTGTTGAGTATTCCCAGCCTGACTGTTGAGTATTCCCAGCCTGACTATTGAGTATTCCCAGCCTGACTGTTGATATTCCCAGCCTGACTATTGAGTATTCCCAGCCTGACTGTTGATATTCCCAGCCTGACTATTGAGTATTCCCAGCCTGACTGTTGAGATTCCCAGTCTGACTTTTGAGTATTCACATCCTATTGAGTATTCCCAGCCTGTCTGTTGAGTATTCCCAGCCTGACTTTTGAGTATTCCCAGCCTGACTGTTGCTATTCCCAGTCTGACTTTTGAGTATTCCCAGCCTATTGAGTATTCCCAGCCTGACTGTTGATTATTCCCAACCTGACCTGTTGAGTATTTCCAGTCTGACCTGTTGAGTATTCCCAGTCTGACTGTTGAGTATTCCCAGCCTGACTGTTGAGTATTCCCAGTCTGACTCTTGAGTATTCAAAGTCTGACTGTTGAGAATTCCCAGTCTGACTGTTGAGAATTCAAAGTCTGACTGTTGAGAATTCCCAGTCTGACTGTTGAGAATTCCCAGTCTGACTGTTGAGTATTCAAAGTCTGACTGTTGAGAATTCCCAGTCTGACTGTTGAGAATTCCCAGTCTGACTGTTGAGTATTCAAAGTCTCTGTTGAGAATTCCCAGTCTGACTGTTGAGTAATTCAGCCTGACCTGTTGTATTCCCAGCCTGACTGTTGAGTATTCCCAGACTATTGAGTATTCCCAGCCTGAATGTTGAGTATTCCCAGCCTGACCTATTGAGTATTCCCAGCCTGACTGTTGAGTATTCCCAGCCTGACTGTTGAGTATTCCCAGCCTGACTGTTGAGTATTCCCAGCCTGACTGTTGAGTATTCCCAGCCTGACTATTGAGTATTCCCAGCCTGACTGTTGATATTCCCAGCCTGACTATTGAGTATTCCCAGCCTGACTGTTGAGATTCCCAGTCTGACTGTTGAGTATTCCCAGCCTGACTGTTGAGTATTCCCAGCCTGACTGTTGAGTATTCCCAGCCTGACCTGTTGAGTATTCCCAGCCTGACTGTTGATATTCCCAGCCTGACTATTGAGTATTCCCAGCCTGACTGTTGAGAATTCCCAGTCTGACTGTTGAGTATTCCGTCTGACTGCTGAGTGTTCCCTGCCTGACCTGTTGAGTATTCCCAGCCTGACCTGTTGAGTATTCCCAGCCTGACTGTTGAGTATTCCCAGCCTGACTGTTGAGTATTCCCAGCCCGACTGTTGAGTATTCCCAGCCTATTAAGTATTCCCAGCCTGAACTGTTGAGTATTCCCAACCTGACCTGTTGAGTATTCCCAGTCTGACCTGATGAGTATTCCCAGTCTGACTGTTGAGTATTCCCAGTCTGACTGTTGAGTATTCCCAGCCTATTGATTATTCCCAGCATGACTGTTGTGTATTCACAGCCTATTGAGTATTCCCAGCCTGTCTGTTGAGTATATCCAGCCTATTGAATATTCCCAGCCTGACTGTTGAATATTCCCAGCCTGACTGTTGTGTATTCCCAGCCTGACTGTTGAGAATTCCCAGTCTGACTGTTGAGTATTCCGTCTGACTGCTGAGTGTTCCCTGCCTGACCTGTTGAGTATTCCCAGCCTGACCTGTTGAGTATTCCCAGCCTGACTGTTGAGTATTCCCAGCCTGACTGTTGAGTATTCCCAGCCCGACTGTTGAGTATTCCCAGCCTATTAAGTATTCCCAGTCTGACTGTTGAGTATTCCCAGCCTATTGAGTATTCCCAGCCTGACTGTTGAGTATTCCCAGCCTATTGAGTATTACAGCCTGACTGTTGAGTATTCCAAGCCTATTGAGTATTCAAAGTCTGACTGTTGAGAATTCCCAGTCTGACTGTTGAGAATTCCCAGTCTGACTGTTGAGTATTCAAAGTCTCTGTTGAGAATTCCCAGTCTGACTGTTGAGTAATTCAGCCTGACTGTTGAGTATTCCCAGCCTGACCTATTGAGTATTCCCAGCCTGACCTGTTGAGTATTCCCAGCTGACCTGTGAGTATGTTTCATTTTTCAGCATCTGTAGCATTTTGCTTTTCTTATTGTAGAGCTAAACTTTGGAGTTTATCTGTTCAGCACACAGCGCCTCCAACAGGAGAATAGCAGATTCAGCATTCTCCCTCATCTTCTAATTCTGACAACAATAATGGGTTTCTTCTCATATATATTGTACATGGTGTATATGTACTGAAATTCTTATTGCTGCGGCCACATAGGTACTTTGGTTAAAAGAAAAGCAGCTACAAAACTATAAAATAACTGAAATTAAAAAGTGATAATAAAAACAAAAGACAGCTAAATAATAAATATTCAGATTTACCATAATGCAAGAAAAAAAAGTGGCATTGCAGCCTGTCCTTTTTGTGGTGTCAAGGAATTTTCAAAGATCAGTCTTCTGAACCATAATGTTGACCCTTTTATTTGTCCCACAAGTATAGCAAGGGGCGGTTCAAGAGCCTAATATCTGTTGGAAAGAAACTGTCCTTGAGGTGCTAGACCTTTGGCTTCTATTCCTTCATTACAAATTCCTTCCTCAAATGATAAACTTCTTTGAATGAGGCCAAATTTTGGCTTATTTCCAAAGATGAATGTTTATGTTCCCACATGTACACCCAGATCATTGGAAAATCTATTCGGCTTCCACCTTGACTTAAAAAAAATAATAATATTTTCAATGGATATAGCTGAGAAGCCGCTATAAAAGGAGACAGGTTTTGTCAAGAATGTCGTATTTTTGCATTTAATTGTAATCAGATTAAATGATGTTGTTAATCAAAACATCATTTTGCCATGTACTTCTTGATCAAATCCTAATTGAAAGTTAGGGGAAGGAGGGGGCTGAGGTTATTATGCTACTGTAGAATATGTCTTTTCTGAAACAAAAATTGGAAAACTTGGCCAGGCAGCATGTGTGGAAAGACCAACATTCAATGTTGTGGGATTGCAACCTGGGAAAGAGAGCAATGCAAGTCAGTTTGCAGTAGGAGGGAATCTTAGGAAGGGATGTGGAGAACAGACAGGAAAAAAAAACAGGAAATGCAGGGAATACTCCACCGACCGGGCCTCACCTGTGGGAAGAGAGACAAGTTTCAGGTTTCAGGTCGAGAACCCTTCAATTGACCTGAGAAAGAGAGAACTAATTCATTAATAATATGGATGATAAATATTTATTAAAGTTTGGGAAACATCCAGACATACAATCACATCCCTGCAACAAAAAAAAAAATCAGTTCCCTTCCATGTCAGCCAAAAGGGTGTGTGTCCCCATACTACACGATCCTTTACCCTCAGCCCTTGTCCTATACATTCCACTACACCACATTCTAACTGAATGACAAGTACAATTAATTTCTTTGAAAGCAACTTAGAAGGAAAGGCCAAAGAAAATTACATTTTCAGGGCTTTTTTGCAGCTTCAGGACATCTTAAAAGCAACATCATAATTTGAATTGTGGGAGCATACCAACTAATAGATGTACATCAAGATTCCACCAACTGCTATGTGGTATGGACCAAATAATTTCCTTTAGCTATGTGATTGAGGGATATATATTTGCCAGTTCACCTAAGCCAGCCATCAAGCTTCTAGTGCTGGTAGCAGCTTTACCTCAGTTAAACATTAAGCAGGTCTAAACATTAAACTTGGCACTGGGACATGAGCACATGGCTCATTAACTTATGAGTCGTCCTTGTCATTAAAGGGTTATGCTTGGCTTTGAAGGATGTTTTTTTAAATTATCATTCACCTTCGTTACTTTTGCTACAGGCAGCGACTCCCAATGTGATACAAATCAACAGCCACTCCCCAGCAAATAAGTGCCCGATTGGTGAGAATAAGTGGTCAATTCCATCTAACCGGGAAAGTGCCATGAAGGACCTGCCTGCTCCTGCTCTGTAGTACCACTTCCGATTAGGAGACCTCTTCAGGCAACATGGCGGAACATTCATAATAGCATAGCCAGCAATATTCTCCACGCCCTGGCCCAGGGCACTGATGGTCAATGGAGCACGGTTTATGGCATGGTGAGATAAATTGCACATCACCAGCAAGTCAGTGTAAACAGGAAATGTGGGAGGCACGTGCAGATGTTCAGTCTAGTTGTTCCTGAAATTACAAGAAATCTTTTCTAGACCATCTTCTTTTAAACACTTTCTTTCAGGATCTTGAAAGATGCAAGCATTTACAGAACATTTTGTTAAGATAGAAATATAATTAAAATAGCATTCGAGAATTATATCCTTTCTGTGAAGAATGGTGCAGGAGACCTATTAGATTGGTACTGGTTCAAAAGGCCATGTGCTCATTGCATGGAGGGGATTAGACAATTTAAGGGTGGCCATTGCCTCTTGAAGAGGGAGGCATTCTTCCTGGAGGCAGAAAGGAAACTGATGGAAGGAACAAATAAACTAAGATGAAGCTTCTATTTAATATCAACTTTACTATCAACAGGATGATCCAAATTTCAATCAATGAAGTACTTCAGCGAAGCAGTTCATTTAGTGACATTAGAACCATGAAAGCTAATTTGTATGTTTCCAAAAACAATATTGATACAGAGATGATGATCTGTTGGTTAAGAATAACTGTTCATCTGGACACTGGGAAATTTCTCCTTTGAGGACATAGGTCTTTTATAATCTAACCGGGAAAATGCCATGAAGGACCTTTCCTTTCAAAGAACAATACCTTTCCTAGTGTCCACAAACAACCTAATGGAGGAACTCAGCAAAGCGAGAAGCATCAGCGAGGCATATGGTCAATATTTTGGACTGGCACCCTTCATCTCAGATTGACAAAGGCTTCTGAACCATAATGTTGACCCTTTTATTTGTCCCACAGATGCTGTGACCCCCTGAGGTCCTCCAGCAGATTATTTGTTGCATCAGGCTCCAGCATCTGCCTTCTCCACGTGAATCCAACCAACCCCCCAACCACCATTTTTTTAGGCGCCTGCCTACATATTTTTCATACCTTGATAAAGGGCAAAAGCCCAAAACATTGGTTATGTATCTTTATCTTTGCTTATATAAAATACACTGTTTGACTAGCTGAGTTTCTCCAGCATTGTGTTTTTACTTGTTATAAACACATTCTCGTTCCAGAAGGGCGTTGGGGCATTTCATTATTTATTTACTCTTCATGATGTAGACCTTGTTGGAAAAGCCAGCATTCATTGCATAAATTGCCCCAGGCTTGCTTAGCCATATCTTTGTTGACCACGTGGCAGTAAGTCTGGAATTACATTCTGGCCAGACTGCGATGAAGGCAGATTTTTTCCCTTGAGAGCATCAGTAAACCCAGGGTGGGATTTCACAAAAATTCACTGGTTTCATGGCCAGTATCACTTCAGATGTTTTACATTTAGAACTCCAGATCATTAACTCTTTAAATCTGACAGCTGCCAATGTGGGGTTTGAACTTGGGTCTCTGGTAATTTAACCATTGTGCCATCACAGTACATACCACACCAGCCTAACTAGAGCAGGCTAGGCCTATCTTCCCATTCCCACACCAACTGGTCTGTCCTCAGCCCCTTCCACTGCCAGCGTCAGGTCAAACACAGATGGAAGCACCTCTTATTCCTACTGGGTAGCCTGCAACCCATTGAATCCCTCAATTTCTGGTCACCCAAATCATAACCCCCACCCCACACCCTTTTAAATCCCCTCCTCACTCCTGTTCTACGCAAGCTTTCTCACACATCAGACTCTTTTTCTTTTCTTGCTCTGATGCTGTTTGACCCACTTTCTTCCAACAAATTCCAGCATCTGCAGTCTCCTGTGTGTCTTCTTTCCAAGTTGTCTCTCTCTAGCTCTCATTATATTGGCCATCTACCTCACCTACTCCATCCACCCACCACCACACACACTCCTCCAACTGTATCTCCCCTTCCATCTACCCACCACCACACACACTCCTTCCACTATATCTTCCTCCTTCTCCATCTACCCACCACTATACACACTCCTCCCACTGTATCTCCCCCTGCTCCATCTACCCACCACCGCACACACTCCTCCCACTGTATTTCCCCTTCTCCATCCACCCACCACCACACACACTCCTCTCACTGTATCTCCCCCCTTCTCCATCTACCCACCACCACACACACTCCTCCTACTCTGTCTACTCCTTCTCCATTCACCCACCACCACATACACTCCTCCCACTGTGTCTACTCCTTCTCCATCCACCCACCACCACACACACTCTTCCTACTGTGTCTACTCTTTCTCTATTCACCCACCACCACACACACTCCTCCCACTGTGTCTACTCCTTCTCCATCCACCCACCACCACACACACTCCTCCCACTGTATCTCCCCCTTCTCCATTTACCCACCACCACACACACTCCTCCCTCTGTATCTCCCCCTTCTCCATCTACTCACCACCACACACACTCCTCCCACTATATCTCACCCCATTTCATCCACCCACCACCACACAAACTCCTCCCACTTTATCTCCCATACTCCATCTACCCATCACCACACACACTCTTCCCACTGTATCTCCCCCTACTGCATCTACCCACCACCACACACACTCCTGCCACTGTATCTACCTCCACCCCCACAGTTTCCATCTGCCCACCATTCCTCCCTGATTTGGTTCCACTGTTTCCTTGCCTATCAGATTCTATGAAATGCAGGCCTCTGATGTCTCCAATTACTACCTCCCAGCACCTTTCCACCCTACCTGTATCTATTTGACTCTCATCTGACCAGCTCCTGCCTCAATTCAAAACCCCTACCCCCCCCCCCCCCCCTCTTCACTTCTCTTGGCCATTTCCCCTCTCTCCTTTCAGTTCAGATGTAGGGTTTTGGCCTGAAATGTTAGCTGTCCATTTCCTTCCACAGTTGCTGCCTGACCCATTGAGTTCTCCAGCAGCTCTTGCTCTATCTGGTCTCCTATGATGAAGAAACAAGACCAAGGGCAGGTTGGTGATTTGTTACCTTGAGGAATAGTTTGAATGATGCAGTTTTGAATAAACACCTCTACCAGCCAGAAATCCTGGTGGTCAGTCCCAATCTCTGTAGTAAGAAAGGTTGACCCCACAATGAGATATAGGTACACAATGACAACTATAGAGAGGTCAGAGCTCCATTGTAAAAATCCTCCTGATTGACCTTGGCAGTTGAAGCATTTGTTGAATATACTGGCATGATAATGATTCTCAAAATTCTTACAGCTTCCTGATAGGAGCCACAGGCTTGGCTGAAAATGACAAACCTTGCCATCCAATAGCCAGGCAGCATGCAGGACCTATGCTCAAGGAATGAATCATGACTACAGCTGGCACAGACTTGCACTGCCTGTCGTCACCAACAAGCGGGACATTCAGTGAATAGAATCCCCTTCTCTCAAGAAAACAGTTGATGAATAGGTTACCATTCCTCCTTGGGGAAGTCCACCATGAAACAAAGCTGAACTCTCCTTTAACTTGTCATTGTTATGTCCAAAAGGAAGGTAATGTAATGGGGCAGGGAGTTTTGACCATACTGAAACAGCAGTGAACAGCAGAGGGCAGAGTCCCCTGATGCCACTTGTTGAGACTGGAACAGCTTGACAACTGAACCTACCCAGGATCGATTCACAGCGTAGTGAAGTTGCTGATAGTGAAACCCTGACTCTGCTCCTCAGTGATGTCCAAGAGCCTGCTGGACATGCTGAAGATCCAGGTTAGGTGTGGCCTCCTGCAGGAAGGCCTCCTCCTCCTTCTCCCTCCTCTGTGTTGTAGCATCTGTTTCCTTTGTCTTCAGTAACTGCTGGAAAGGTGGAAGAAAGGAGCCCAACTCCAGCAAACCTGAGCAAGACTGGAACCATTGGGAGCAAAGATCACAGCAAAGATAACCAGCAGCCCAAATGACAAACTAGAAACTGAATATATGCCTGGAAGGGTCTTTTATCATTCAATATTTATGAGGCAAGGGTAGACTGACACTTAATAAGGGGTAAAACGTTGGGCAGAAATAATAGGTTGCTATTAGAGCAGCCATGAAGTTATGAAAAGCCAAAGAACATAACCACATAAGAACTAAGACAGGAGGAGGCCATCCAGGCCTTCAAACCTACTCTGCCAGCACCTTCTCCCAAGACTTGTTCCGTAACTGTTGTTTAATGTTTGTCAGAAATCTATCAATATCTGTTTGGAATGAACAAAATTTTCTATCTGGGTTGGAAGTCCCAAAATTTACCAACTTTTGAAAAATGTCTCCTATTTCAGTGCTACCCATTATTGATTTCACTATTTACACCTTCAAACAACTCCAGTAGATTACTCAAGCATCATTTTCCCTTCATGTCGACTCTGCTCATTTTGATTAATATTTCCAAGGTACTATTTCATCCTTCAGCATTTTCCTTTTCACTGAAGTTAGTGGAACTGGTAGGTAGTTCCCTAGTTTTTTTCTCCCTTCTTAAAACATGGTCACATTTGCTATCCTTCACTCCAAAGGAACAATTGCAGAAGATGGCAATCAGAGCAGCCACCATCTCAATCTTTGCATCTCATAAACTTCTCGAGTTCTTCTTTGACAAAAAGTTATCTCTTTCAGTTCCTTGTTTTCACTAGATCCTCGAATATCTTTGCAAGATTGTGCATCTTCTTCCACGAAGAAAGATGCAAAATACAGTTTTTTTCATTCCTCCGCCATTTCTTTATACATTCTCCTGTCTCTATCTGTAAGGAGCCCCCCACGTGCTCTAATTAGACTTCTTTCTACAGACTGATGAAAATTCTTATGGCCCATCTTTCCATTTCTTAAGTTTATCCTCACATTCAGACTTGCCTGCATTGGTACTTTATTGCCGGCTTCTGAAATGCTTTTAGTCCCAATAAGCTACAACTATTCCTGGCAATTTTATAAGATTTAATGCTACCTTTAGTATTGCTGGTGAATCAAGGAAGACTCTCTTTTGCTTTTGGGTTTTGTGTTTTGGAGGAACATATACATTCTGCAACTTGTGCTTATTTCTTTAAATACAATGTATCGTCTATCATTCAATGTAATTCATTTAATGTAATGTCATTCAGTATAAATGAAGATAAGTGTCAATGCTGGATAGAAAGGCAGAAAGATCTCACAACTCTCAGCAGGTCAGACATCTGTGGAAAGAGAAACAGAATTTATGATTAATTTATGTTTACTTTGCATCTTTCAATGTATTCTCTCAAAGCTCAATTGCCAGCCCTAAGTTGCCTGCTTCTTCGTTCCTTAATTTACATGTTTGCATGTTTGTGTTGGACTGACTGCGGAATTTTATCAAATGGAAAACTATTTTACTTTTGAATGTGAACATTATCTGACATTACATTGAATAAATTACAGTGAATGATGTATTTGAAAGTTGTATAAGCACAAGTTGTTGAAAAAATATGTTCCTCCAAGGCACAAAACTCAGAACCAAAAGAGAGTCTTCTTTGACTAATGAGCAAAACTAAATGTAGCATTAAATCTTCTAAAGATTACCTACAGCAGTTTTTAGTGCAAACTAAAATGAATGGAGATATTCTTGGATCTTCCTTCTTCTGTTGTAGGGCTGATAGTTATCAGAAAATTCAACAAGATATTGATCAGTTCCAGATATAGACAGAGAAATGGCAGATGGAGTTTAATCCAGACAAGTGTGCAGTGTTGCCATTTGGGAGGTCAAATGTAAGGCATACATATGTAGTCAATGGCAGGACTATTAAAAGCTTTGAGGTATAAAGGAATCAGGGTGTCCAGGTCCATAGCTCATTGAAAGCAGCAGCATGAGTCAATAGGATGATTAAGAAACCATATAACCATATAACCGTTTACGGCGCGGAAACAGGCCATGTCAGCCCTTCAAGTCCACACCTGTTCACTAGAACAACTCCACTAGCTCTCGACCCTCCCGCTCTCCACCCATAATCCTCCAATCCTCTCTCATCCATGTACACATCCAACCTTCTCTTAAATGACAGAAGGGACCCTGCCACAACTATCTCATTCGGAAGATCATTTCATTCTGCCACCACTCGTTGTCTACGTTCCAATGAATAAAGTCCTAGTCTCCTTAATCTCTCCCTGTAATCCAGATGCTGTAAGCCAGGCAACATCTTTGTAAACCTTCTTTGCACCCTCTCCACCTTATCTATATCCTTTCTATAATTTGGAGACCAGAATTGAGCAAACCAGGCCTCACCAATGCCTTAAACAGCCGCATCACTTCCCAGCTCCTATACTCTATACTAAGATTTATGAAGACCAGCATACCATATTCCTTCTTAACCACCTGTCTACATGGGAATCCACCTTCAGTGAACTCTATACCATAACCCCCAGGTCCCTCTACTCCTCTGTGTGCCTCAATGCCCTCCCCTTAACTGCTTATGTCCTATTCTGGTTATTTTTTTACCGAAATGCAACACCTTGCACTTGTCTACATTGAATTCTATCTGCCATCTTCAGCCCACTCTTCTAAACAAACCAAATCTTTCTGTAATCCAAGAAAATCTACCTCACTATCCACCACTCCCCCTATTTTCGTATAATCCGCATATTTGCTTACCCAGTTAATCACACCCTCCTCTAAATCATTAATATAAATGATAAACAACAAGGGACCCAGCACTGATCCCTGAGGCACCCGCTTGTCACAGGCTTCCAACCTGACAGACATTTGTCCACCATGACTCTCTGCTGTCTATCTTCCAGCCACCTCTGAACCCATGTCACAATCTCTCTACTAATTCCTGGTGCCTGAACCTTCCTCATTAACCTTCTATGTGGAACCTTATCAAAAGCCTTACTAAAATCCAAATAGATCACATCAACTGCTCTACCTTCATCCACCTTTTTTGTCACTTCCTCAAAAAACTCAACAAGGTTCGTCAAACATAACTTTCCTTTTACAAACCCATACTGGGTGCCCCTAATCAATCCCTGCCTATCCAGATATGTGTTATATACCATCATGAAGAATACCCTCCATAACCTTCCCCACCACCGATGTCAAACTTACTGAACGATAATTACTTGGCCTACACCTAATGCCTTTTTTAAACAACAGAACTACATTTGCAACCCTCCTGTCCCATGGTACCACCCCCTCCTCCAGTGATCTTTGAAAAAATCACTGTCAGTGCCCCTGCCATTTTGTTCCCTGACCTCCCTTAAAGTCCTGGGAAAAATCCCATCAGGACCAGGAGATTTATCCACATTAATTGACCCTAGAAGCTCCAATATCCTTGCTTTACTAATCCCTATCCTCTCCATAACTAAGCCCTTTGCCTCTCTTATCTTATATAGCCCAATGTCCCTTTCCCTTGTGAATACGGATGAGAAAAAAATTGTTCAATATTTCTTCCATCTCATACAGTTCCTGACATAGTTCACCGTTCTCATTGGGCGAGGCAGTAAATACAAAAGTACAGCAGTCATGTTGCAGCAATATAAGAATTTGGTTGGATGGAAGACTGAGTGTAATTCTTTGGAAAGGGTACAGAACAGCTTTATCATGAGGTGCCTAGTTTAGAGGATACGTGTCTTAAGGAGAGGTTGGACAAATGTGGGATGCTTTGTTTGGAAGGTTGAAGGGGTGACCTGATAGAAGTTTATAACTTCATGAGAGGCATTCTGTGTGGACAGTTGAAATCTTTTCCCTGGGGTAAAAGCATCACACATTAGAGGGCATGCATTGAAGGTGAGGAGGAGTAAATTTACGGGAGATGTATGAGGCAAATATTTTACACAGAAAGTGGTAGGTGCCTGGAGTGGGTTGCCAAGTGTAGAGATGGAAGCAGATGCAATAATATCAATTAAACAGTTTCTACATTGACATATGAATAAATAGTGAGTGTGGGGCGCTGTTTGACCGAATCAGACACACACAAGGTAAAGACTGAACAACAGGCTTTAATCCACAAAAACCTCCACAGAGCCAGGCTGGCTGTGGCTGCAGTAACACAGTGTGAGGCCTCAGGAGGCCAGCACAGGCTTATATCCCGGAGGGAGATTGACACCCGACTGGGTGGGGCTTGATCCAATCAGGCCGACTAATTGGCAACCGGCCCGCTGTTGTCCTGTCCCCTTACACTCCTGCAGCTACGGACGTTTCCCCCTGCAGTAGGCTGGTGGTGTACCACCACAGAGAGATTTTTTATCATGTGCAAGCAGCAGAATTTCATTTTCATTTGGACATCATGTTCGAGACAGAGATGTGAGCTAAAGGGCCTGTTCCTTTACTGTACTGTTCTGTGTTCTATGTTCTATGTTTATTCCCCTGAACTTCTTTCACCCTGTCATTTCCTCACAACATTGTCTAGTAGGTCTGCAGAACTTTGTCTGATCATTTGATTTTTGGATTGGGAGTCTGGAGTCTGGAGTCTTGAGTTCTCACTTGGAAGCTCAATGTTAAGCTTTGATTACATTGGACAAGAATCAGTGGGCATTAATACTAAAAAAAGGTCTTCCTTCACTCTCTATGTCTCTGGGCTAATAGCTACATTCTTGCATGCTTCCAATGAAGCCACACAGATTCAGTAGCAGGACACACTCTGTTGGACCAGCAGGATGGGTTTTGCCAGTTATTGCTAACCGTGCATCTTGGCGCCTCACAGTTCGGTGGGCAGTAACCTCCTTTGAAGAAGACCGCAGAGCCCACCTCACTGACAAAAGACAAAGGAGGAAAAACCCAACACCCAACCCCAACCAACCAATTTTCCCTTGCAACCGATGCAACCATGCCTGCCTGTCCCGCATCGGACTTGTCAGTCACCAACGAGCCTGCAGCTGACGTGGACATACCCCTCCGTAAATCTTCGTCCGCGAAGCCAAGCCAAAGAACACTGGACAACAAAGATTTTGTTCCTGAACATTTTTGGGTGGATTTTGGGCTGCTGATCACCAATATTACCGTAAGATTTTCCTATCACATACTGTGTTTCACTTAAAACCTATGAAGTGCAATATGTCTTTGAAAATTCATTTCCTGAATTCTTTTTTTTTTTTTTTTTTTTTTTTTTTTTTTTTTTTTTTTTAAATTTAAGACAGTGACGAACACGGGGAAAGGTTTCAGCTGGACATTGCCACAATGACAAAATGGTATCAGGTCAACTGGAATCTATCAATGCTGGCCGACTAACCCGATGGTTCACTGACACTAGAGGCATCAGATATTCAGCAGCAAAGTTTTTTTAGGTCAGGTGAACTAGCGCAATGTGTCAGTATCATTATGCAATTAAAAATGCTCATGTCAATAAAAATTAATTTATTGTTTCTCCAGCTTCCTACGTGATACAGGAAATCTGAAAAATATCTTTGTGTTCAGCTTGGGGTTGTCTATCATAACCCTCCAATTTTTTTTTACAGGAAGCAAAACTTTTGAAAACTTTTGTTGTCCAGTGACTATGTCAGGCTTGGCAGGATTCTCAGTTAAAGTCCATAGATGTCTGGAAGGAGGCTGAGTGAAACTTTGCCATCTCTGAACTCAATGATCAAGCTTAATTACTTCTTCCTCTGCGTGACCCACAGCCTCTCTCAGCCACAACTTTCTGACTATACCCTGGCTGGGTTTTAATTTAATTAAGCATAAGTAATATTAATAAATAGTGAGGTCCAATCCCTCAGATAATTTTTTTCTCTGAAATGGATGACTATTGGGAGATCCACACTATTGCGATAATGCCAGATGCAGTAGATGACCCCGCAGATTCACAAACGAAATGTTGCTTCCCTTGGAAGGACGGTTTAGGGCCCCAAATGGTGGTGAAGGAGGAGGTGTGGGTGCAAGTGCAGCACCTTCTGCGGTCATAGGGGTAGGTGCCGAGGGAATGATTGGTGAGAAGGAAGGAGTGGATGAAGGAGTCATGGAGGGAGCGGTCCCTGCAGAAGGAAGAGAGAGGAAGATGTGGAGGAATCACATCTATATATAGACATAAATATGTACCTGTTCCAAATCCCTAAACTCTAGCCATTTTCTCTCATTATACAGACAACCTGATCTAAGTCTAATACTTACACTTTACGACAAATGTGGGTGGCATAGTGGTTAGCACAACACCTTTACAGTGTGGGCGATTGGGACCTGGCTTCGAATCCAGCTCTGTCTGTAAGGAGTCTGTACGTTCTCCCCATGCCTGTGTGGGTTTTCCATGGGGGCTCCGGTTTCCTCCCACTGTTTGAAATGTACCGGGGGGGGGGGGGGTGTGGGTTAATGGGGTGTAAATTGGGTGAGAAAGATTCGTGGGCCAAAATGGCTTGTTACCGTGGTGTATCTCTAAATTTAAATTTAAATTTAAAACAATTTTTAAAAATCCCGATTTATGGGTAAAATGTTTGACAACTGTTCTGAATGTTCTCTAAAACATCTTCCGAATTTCAGCCTGATTTAGCAGTATCATTTAGAGATTTTAATAAAACTACTGCAAGAAATCTAGAATTACAGTTTGTTGGAAATATGTAGCTCTTAAGAAAGACAGGCAAACTAGTCTATCATGGAGGTATAATGCAGAAAAGGTAAAAACCATCATTTACTAATAGGGTGCTAATAGGGGTGTATTACAGACCACCAAATGGGCCAAGAAAATTAGAGGAACAAATTTGTAGGGAGATAACGTATATGTGTGAGAATCATAAGGTAGTGATCATGGGATATTTTAACTTCCCTGACATTGATTGAGATACCCATACAGTTAGAGGGTTCGATGGGCTAGAGTTCGTTAAATGTGTTCAAGATTGTTTTCTAAATCAATTAGTAGAAGAACCGACTCGGGACGGTGTAATACTAGATCTCCTGTTAGGGAATGAGCTAGGTCAGGTATCGGACATTAATGTTGGAGAACAAATGGGTCTAGTGATCATAACTCTGTTAGTTTTAGGGTAGTTTTAGGGAAGAGCAAGGAGGGGCCTAAAGTTGAGGTTCTGGATTGGAGAAGAGCAAATTTCGAAGGAATAAGAAGGGATTTGGGGAGTATTGAGTGGGCCAGGATATTTTCAGGTAAGGATGTAAATGAAAAATGGAGGATATTCAAAAAATAAATTTTTAGGGTACAGAGTAGATATGTCCCAGTGAGGATCAAAGGAAAGGCTGGAAGTCTTAGGGAGGCATGGTTTTCGAGGAATATTGGAAATTTTGTTAGGAGAAAAATGGAGATGTACAAGAGGTATAAAGAGCAGGGAGCTGAGAATTTGAAGGAGGACTACAAGGAGTGTGGAAAGAATCTTAAGAAAGAAATTAGAAAGGCCAAAAAAAGGCACAAAGAGGCTTTGGAAGACAGAGTAAAAATAAATCCAAAGGGTTTCTATAGGTACATTAAAAGTAAAAGATTAGTGAGGGATAAAATTGGACTCCTTGTAGATAGCGAGGGTAGGCTGAGTGAGAAGTCAGAGGAAATGGGGGAAATTTTGAATGATTTCTTTGCTCGGTATTCACTAGGGAAAAAAATATTGAACCAGTTGAAGTAAAGAAAAATAGTGGGGAGGTCATGAAGCATATAAGGATAACCGAGGAGGTAGTGATGACTGTGTTGAAAAAGATAAAGGTGGATAAATCTCCAGGACCGGACAAAATATTCCCAAGGACACTCAGGGAGGCTTGTGGACAGATAATGGGGCCATTAACAGAGATATTTAGGATGTCACTGGCCGCGGGGGTAGTGCCAAAGGATTGGAGGGTGGCGCATGTGGTTCCGCTGTTTAAGAAAGCGTCCAAATGTAAACCTAGGAATTATAGGCCCGTGAATCTGACATTTGTGGTGGGCAAGTTGATGGAAAATGTTCTGAGGGATGGTATTTACAAATTTTTGGAGGTACAGGGATTGATAGCGAGTAATCAGCATGGTTTTATCAGGGGTAGATCATGCTTGATAAATCTGATTGAGTTTTTCGAGGGGGTTACAAAAAAGGTTGATGAAGGGAAAGCTGTGGATGTTGTCTATTTAGACTTTAGTAAAGCTTTTGACAAAGTTCCCCACAGGAGGTTAGGAAAAAAGGTGGAGGCATTAGGTATAAATAAGGAGGTAGTGAAATGGATTTAGCAATGGTTGGATGGGAGGTGTCAGAGAGTAGTGGTAGAAAATTGTTTGTCCAATTGGAGGCCGGTGACTAGTGGAGTTCCTCAGGGATCGGTCCTGGGTCCACTATTGTTTGTTATATATATTAACGATCTGGAAGTAGGAGTGGAGAATTGGATAAGCAAGTCTGCAGATGATACAAAGATTGGTGGTGTTGTGGACAGTGAGGAAGATTACTGTAGACTAAAAGGTGATTTAGGAAGGCTGGAGGTGTGGGCTGAGAAATGGCTGATGGAATTTAATACAGATAAGTGTGAGGTGTTACATTTTGGAAAGGCAAATCTAAATAGGTCATATGCATTAAATGGTAGGCTATTGAGATGTGCAGAGCAACAAAGGGATTTAGGAGTGATGGTAAATAGTACCCTCAAGGCTGATACTCAGGTAAATAGTGTGGTGAAGAAGGCATTTGGAATGTTGGCCTTCATAAATCGGAGTATTGAATTGAAAAGTAGGGAGGTTATGATGAAATTGTACAAGGCATTGGTGAGGCCAAATTTGGAGTACTGTGTACAGTTTTGGTCACCAAATTATAGGAAAGATATAAACAAAATAGAGAGAGTGCAGAGAAGGTTCACGAGAATGTTGACAGGATTTCAGGGTTTGAGTTACAGGGAAAGGTTGTGCAGACTAGGGCTTTTTTCTCTGGAGCGTAGAAGATTGAGGGGGGACTTGATAGAAGTGTTTAAGATTTTAAAAGGGACAGACAGAGTAAACATGGATAGGCTTTTTCAATTAAGAAAGGGGGAGATTCAAACTAGAGGGCATGGTTTAAGATTGAAGGGGGAATATTATAAGGGGAACATGAGGGGAAATTTCTTTACGCAAAGGGTGGTAGGGATGTGGAATGAGCTTCCGGAAGACGTGGTCGAGGCGGGATCATTGGTTACATTTAAGGATAGACTGGATAGTTACATGGAGAGGAGAGGACTGGAGGGGTATGGACCGGGTGCTGGTCAGTGGGACTAGGAGGGTGGAGATTTGTTACAGCATGGACTAGTAGGGCTGAACTGGCCTGTTCTGTGGTATAAGTGGTTATATGGTTACATAATCACTTTAAAGGTTTGATTTACAAAGTTTCACCATCACCCGAGAAAAAGATCAGATTTAATATTGCAATGAGGAAATGGTATCCTTCAGTCAAAGAAGCACCTGGTGTTTCAACCCATCCCATCCACCTCAGTGTGTATTTGGTCCCATGTTAATTTCTTCATCTGAAAGTTGATTCTAACTGACAATAGCATTTCTTCACGTTACCGTAGACTAGAACTGGATGTGATATTCTTGTTGGTCTTTCAACACTGGGAGATGTCGATGTGGGAATGCTGTTGACTGGTACATTTACATGCTGCAGGAGTGAATGCTGAGGGACTCATTGAGGCTTGTTGCAGCCAATGAGAGGGTGGTGTTGGGAAGGGCCAGAGTCTGAAGTCCTTCCATTACCAATCATCCATTACCAGGTAAGTCACTCAGAGAGCAGAGGGGGAAGCAATGACAAGGTGCCACATTGGTGGCAATGATATAAATATAAATGAATGTAGCAATGTGCAGTGATGGAAATGTATGGATTTGAAACTAAGGATGAGAAGCAACTTTGAACGGGTGTCCTGTTTTAAATCGTTTATTGTGAATTAATTTCGGAATTTAAAAAAAGGATGTGTCTTGGTAATATCTCTTATTAGAGTTACAAGGGCATTGGCTTACAGCTCACTTGAGAGATTAGAGGTTTTTAGTCAGGGGTTGAACCTTAATTTAAGTCATGCTGCATCTGAGTATTAAGCTTTTGGGATGGGCAGAGTCGCCCTAGCAATGCTACTTGACTGACAGATTCTTCCTGCATTTCAGTTTTTATTTCAGATTGCAATATCTCAGTTTTAAGAACATAAGAAATAGGAGCAAGAGAAGACCATTCGGCCTGCTTATTTGTTTTCTGTTGTTTTAATCATGCCAGTTGAAGACTAACAGGGGAGTTCATTAAAATCCCTCATGCAGGATCAACAAAACAGATTATACCTGCAACATTTCTGATTATGAGAACTTATTGTGTACAAATTGACTCTGATTCTTCCCATAATTATAACTGGGAAAGCACTTAATTGACTGAGATATCTTAGACAATGAAGTGGTTTCCCAGAAGTAATTATAGACAAATTGAGGTCAAAAGGAATACCATATAAGAACATAAGAAATAAGAGGAGGAGTAGACCATCTGGCCCTTCGAGTCTGTTCTGCCATTTAATAAGATCATGGCTGATCTCGCTGTGGACTGGGCTTCACCTACCTGCCTTTTCCAATCACCCTTAATTCTCCTAATATGCAAAAATATGTCTGACTGTGTGTCTTGAATATATTTAATGGCACAACCTCTACTCCTTCCATGTGCAGAGAATTCCACAGATTCACTACACTCATGGAAAAATGGTTCCTCCTCATCTCCATCCTAAATCTACTCCCCCCAATTCTTGAGGCTCCATCCCGTAGTTCTAGTCTCACTTACCAGTGGAAACAACTTGCCTGCCTCTATCTGACCATCATCCTGTTCATAATTTTACGTGCCTCTATAAGATCCAACTGCCACTGATACGTAAACTGTCTCGACTTCCACTCTCACCTCACTCGTTCTAATCTCACCCCCTCGGTACACCCTGCTCTCCACTCTGCAGTCATCCCAAGCTCATCATCAAACCTGCTGACAAGGGTGGCACTGTTGTGGTCCAGCACCTTACCTCTATTAGGCTGAAGCCAAACAATAACTCTCCAACACCTCCTCTTACTTAACCCTTCAACAAACCTCTGTCTCACCCAGCTTCTCTCATACAGCTTCCAATGTCATTGTTTCCCAACCCCACACTGCCCGGTACTACCTCCTACCCAAGATCAACAAACCCATTTGTTCTGGTAGACTCATTGTTTCTGTTTATTCCTGTCCCACTGAACTGGAGTCCGCTTAACTCAACTCTGTCTTTCCCACCTAGGCCCCAGATATGCCTGCCTTTGCTGCTGCCTCAGGCACATTGACTTTATCCCCTTTGTTATCAACTTTCACCTTGTCCTCATCCATTTGGTCCCCATCTAGCAACACTCTCCCTTTCTTCGATCTCTCTGTGTCCATCTCGGGAAACAAACACTCAACAGACATCTTCTACAAACCCAACTCCCACAGCTATCTTGACTACATCTCTTCACACTATAAGGATTCCTTTTCTTTCTCTCAATTTTTCTGACTTCATTGTATCTGCTCCTAGGATAAGGTCTTCCATGCCAGATCATCCGAGATGTCATCATTCTTCAAAGAACATGGCTTCCCCTCTACTATCATCAACTCTGTCCTGGCCCCCTCCACCCCCACATTCAACAAACGCAGGAGCCCCATTGTCCTCACCTACCAACCCACCAAACCAAAGTATCATCCTTTGCCATTTCTGCCACCTACTACATGATTCCTCCACGTCTTCCTCTCTCTTCTTTCTGCAGGGACCGTTCCCTCCATGACTCCCTTGTCCACTCCTTCCTTCTCACCAATCATTCCCTCGGCACCTACCCCTATGATCGCAGAAGGTGCTGCACTTGCACCCACACCTCCTCCTTCACCACCATTTGGGGCCCTAAACAGTCCTTCCAAGGGAAGCAACATTTCGTTTGTGAATCTGTGGGGGTCATCTACTGCATCTGGTATTATTGCAGTGGTGTGGATCTCCCAATAGTCATCCATTTCAATTCCCCATCCCATTCCCTTGCCAAAATGTCTGCCCATGGTCTCATGTACTGCCAGATTGAGATCACCCACAAATTGGAGGAACAACACCTCATATTCTATCTGGGCATCTTGCAACCTGATCGCTTTAACATCGACCTCCATTTTTGTTAGGCCCCACTCCTCATCTATCCCTATGTCTCCTCTCCTCTAGCTCTGGTGCTCTCTCTCTCGCTTCTCCCTTCCCTCCCTGTCTCCTTCCCCCAGCTCAGCATTCACAAAGCCAAACCCGCTCCCCCATTCAATTCTCACCTTTTCTCTCTCCTATCCTCCTTCCATATCCAATTAACAGCTTCTGCCTGTTGGTCTGAGCTCCTCCCCTGCCTTCCTTTATTTCTCCCCAGCCTTTTAATTCAGACACCTGTCTGCTTTTATTCATATAGGTTATGTATCTTTACCTGCTCTGGATTTGTGAAACCTGCTAGATTTCTCCAACAGGTGTTTTTAATACAATCACTGTATCTGCAGACATTAGTGTTCAACTCTATAAAGATGCCCTCCCATTGTTTTGAATTCCAGTGAGTATAGTTCCCAGATGTACATGGTCTTTTTCTGTTTATTCTTCCAACCAAAGTCTCACAAGGTGGCATTGAAATTCCTAGTATGGGTCAAAGCAGAGCATAGAGATGGAATCACTTAATCACAGAAATCATTGTGGATGGAAAGAAGCCAGTTGGTCTATTTAATGGAGGAGTCCCATCAGTGCCAATAGAAACTGACCAACTGGTGAAACCATCCAGGGCAGCAACCAGCATTGCATTGGGTCCTCTGGCCTCTGACCCAGATGGGGCAGGAGGTGCATGATGAGGCGGTAGGTGGGATGCTTGGGAGACGAGGCATTCCCTCTGCTTTTTGTACACACTTGATGTATGACCTCAAGCTATTCTGAATGAACCTTCTTCATTTTGAGTGGTTATATATCAGGGATTCAAATAAGTCAAGTAAGGGTGTTATGTTTTATCAAAGAGGCTTTCAGAACATAATTGAACATATCTCCTGTCCTCCTGGAATCTCATGCCATGATGGTGCTGAGTGTGTGCAATGCTTTACCCTGCTTATCTGAGTCAAGGCACTGACATTGTTTCCTGCGAAGAGATTTGGAGGATTTTGCAGAGGTAACATTGATGGCATCCTCAGCATTGGTTCAATGTTGCTTTGTGATGACATCCAAGTTCTTTCTTAGGACTAGAGGTGGAGACAAAGTGTGGGGCTGATAGGTCTTGTCTTTGGTGAGCAGGTGGGGAGGATACTGAAGGAAGAAGGATTGTGGGACAGAAAGATCAAGGATGTGAGGCTGGGGAAAAAGTGGTGTGTGTGTGTGTGTGTGTGTGTGTGTGTGTGTGTGTGTGTGTGTGTGTGTGTGTGTGTGTGTGTGTGTGTGTGTGTGTGTGTGTGTGTGTGTGTGTGTGTGTGTGTGTGTGTGTGTGTTGACCAACTCATTTAAACCCATGTGTTAGTCAATGGACTATGGCTGACCCACTTTAAAAACAAATTGCATATGGGCAATCCCCTCTCCTAAGTATTGTTTCTGATGTGGAGCATTATGATCCTTATGAGCAGTCCCAACAGGGTAGACAAGATTGCAACCCTGCTTTCAACTGGGAATTCTTTACCTCTGGAGGCATCAAATTCAAAGGGTAAGTTGCTGGATATTTCTTCTTCAGGAAGGGCAAGTTGGACAAGGAAGACCCTTGAGAGGAGGGCTTTGGCTCTAAGAATAAGTTGGCCAAGAATCCCAGTGACCTCTTTAATGGTAACCATGAGTACATCTGAGCCCTCCAACTCACCCTTACATAGAACCAGCGTTGCGGTCAATATCACATAATCTCCAAGCCAGGAAAATAAGTTGCAGAGAAGCATTTTATCAAAAGAAAAGCCTTAAAATCCATTCATATGCAGACTTTAAAATAACAAAATATATCTCAGGATTTTGGTACAAAATTCAATGCAGCCTTATTTGGAGGTGACACTGTGGATAATCAAAGGCTTGGCCAAAGAGTTAGGTGTTAAGAAGAGTCTAATAAGATGTAGAGGAGGGGGTTTCTGGACAAAATTCCAGAATCTGGTCCCTTGGCAAAAGAAGGTATGGCCTCCAGTACAGAACAATTTATCATAAGGTAAGCAGGAAGAAATAACATGGTGTAATAACAATGCTGTAACAGTGCCCACAACACAGGTACAAATCGAGCGCTGTCTGCAAGGAGTTTGTATCTTCTCCCAGTGTCTGCATGGGTTTTTTCCGGGTGCTCCAGTTCCCTTCAATGTTCCAAAGACATACAGGGATAGTGGGTTAATTGGCTATAGAACCATAGAAGACTACACTCAAATAGATCCTCCAGCCCTTCTAGTCTGCGCTGAACCATTTTTCTGCCCAGTCCCACTGTCCTGCACCTGGGCCATATCCCTCCATACCCCTCCTGTCCATGTACCTATCTAAATATTTTTTAAATGTCAACTGAGTCTGCATTTACCATTTAAGCTGGCAACCAATTCCATCCTTCCACCACTCTGCGTGAAGTTCTCCACAAAGTTCCTTTTAAACTTTTTCTCCTTCTCTCTTAACTCATGTTCTCTAATTTTTAGTTACATAAGTACATTTGGGCAGCACGGATTCATGGGCCAAAGAGATAGGTTTATTGATAATTGGCAGGTATAGATGAGAGAGATGGACAAACCAAGGGAGAGAAGTTTAATTCAAGGTGTTTGTTGAATAGGAACAAGTGTTTATCAACTAGCAGAATAATAAGGATTGATGCAAGTTAGGACAGGAACAGCAGAGCTTTGGAGGAGTGAATGAGGGCAGTCCACAGGGAGCTTGTGTAATGATCAGTTGTAAAGATAACAAAGGTGCAGGTGAGGGCTTCATCATTTGGTGGGTGAGACAGAGATGAGGTTAAACAATGTAACTGAAGTTGGAATAGACAGTTCAAAATTCAGCTCAGGGCCAAAGTCTTGAATTGATGGTCTGCCTCAGTTACAGTCACATAAATGAAGATTTTGCCAGGTATCAAAGGTGATGGTTTATACCCTAATGTTTGGATGAAGGAAATTTATACTTGTCCAATACTGGCATGTTGAACAAGCAGTCTGTCAGTGTAAGACAGTGGAGATGTTGAGAGAGTGGTGGTGAGGTAAGGAGATGCGGTGACATAGGGAGGGGTGGTGAGATAGAGAAGGGTGGTGAGGAAGGGAGAGATGGTGAGGTAAAGAGGAGTGGTGAGGTAGAAAGGGGTAGTGAGGTAGGAAGATGTGGTGAGATTGGGAGGCGTTGTGAAGGTGGGTCAGGGTGGTGAGGTAAGGAGGGGTGGTGAGGAAGGCAGAGATTGTGAGATAGGGCAGAGTGGTGAGGTAAAGAAGGGTACCCCAATGCACATGTGCAAACATAGGCATTGTTTTCCGAAGGTGATGCTGGAGCAGTACACAGATGAGATATGGCAGAAACAGAGCACAGATCCTTGAGAAGCAGCAAAGACAATGACAAAGCTGCAGGAAGGTGAGACAGTGGAGGTGATATTCTAGTTCCGAATGGATAGACTGGAACATGGCAACTGTTACTTGCTGAGGTGTAGGAGGAGGGACAGGAGATCTCCAAATGTGCCAAAGGCATTTGTATGCCCTGTTATGAACTAAATCAGCAGCCATGGGAATATACCACAGACAATGGTATTTTCAAAAATAATAATTTGTATTGATTTATTATTAATACCATAACACTTCTTACTTAACCCTAAACTTAACTCTGAACTTAACCCCACTATGTGCAAATGTGTGTGTGCATGTTACAACCCAAACCATTACAGTTTAAGCTTGATTCTGATTTTAAAGTTCGGTTTTGTGTTAAAACTCAAAGTCTTTACTGCTGTACAAAAACAATTATGGTGTAAGCGTGAAGTATCAGATTTCTTTAAAATGTTGTTCAAAAGCAATTTTGAATCGTCAAGTCATCAGACCTCTTTAAAACTCACAAATTTCTTTTGTAGAGTTGTTTTCAGAGCAATGTTTCTTCATACGAACAATTTTTTTTCTCTCTTGCATGGAGATTTTGGAATTTGTGATTCACACAATAAATCTGTCCTCTTTTCCAAAGAAAAGCGTGGTAGCTATTTTCTTCCACAATGATTTCACAAACCCAGACAAGGGTTAAAAAATAGGAAAGGACATGGCTAAACTGCCCTCTTTATCTTAAAGAGAAAGTCAGAAGTGGTCTTCTTCCTTCATAAGCCACTTATTCTGTGTTTTCCTTTGACCAGGAGTAACCTGTAATAGCACCTTTTCTGATTACTGTATTTCAATCCTGTGTTACCTACAGGATGCCCAGGAGTCCTCTGGCCCTCAAAATGCCTCTCATTCAGTAATATGTTTCTCCTAAAATGTCTCATCAGATGACACATGACATCATTTCTATTTCATTTCTCCAAAAGCATGAATCATGGCAGATGGCCCTCTGAAGTCACGTCACATATATATATTCTAAAAATATCTTTGTCCACTTAGAGCCATTTCATAAGTATGAATAATGAGCCCACAGTCTCTGGGCTGTCTGTGGACCATTGAATTAAAAATCCTGTTTGCTTGAACAACTGCCAGCAGAATGTTGTGTGTACACACAAATGCTTTTAAGCAAGCACCCATTGTTCTTGCATTTCATTTAAGAAACCACTTCAGTCTTTTAAAGCAAACAAGCTGCCAGCAGAATAATGGCTTAACAGACTTTTCATCTTCGCAAATGGCTTCTCTTTCTGAGTGTATAAGGATATATGGTGTCTATAAAGTGCCAATATGCCCTGTCCACCCAAAACTAAATTTCTGAAGAAATATATATTTTACAACTAAAGATTTTAACTTTAAAGATTAATATTAGCTCAAATCCATTACAGTCACAAGGAGACCAGGTTTCTCTTCTTCTTTCTGAAGACTTTCATCTCAGAAGCCACTCCAGGTAAGTGCAGGTGAACACTTGATGAGTGCCGTCTGTACAAAGGACCCAGCAACAGCCATAAAAATAGGCCAGAGAGCTTCCTGCAATAACTCAAAGTGAATAGGAAAGGCAAACCTGGCATAAAGAGAAAGAAAATTAAAAAGATAAGCCAAAACAGAAACCTAATACCCTGAATACACATGAGATTGTTTCATCTCAGAAACTAAACAGGCTCAGGCCTGGTCAGTTCTTGGAGGGGAGACCACCTGGGAACACCAAGTGCTGTAGGTTTCTGTGAGGGCCACTGGACAAAGTGGTGACTCTCTGTCTGCCTTACAGTGGACAAAAGTTAAAGAATTTCATGTATGTTACATTCTAAGTATATGACAATGGTTTGACGAAAACAACCAGTAAATCCAGGAGCTGCTGGCAAAGAAGCGATCTGCCCACCAGGCTCACCTTGCGAAGCCGTCTCGCATGCAGCCATCTTCAATGCAAACTCTGGGAGATCCAAAACGAGTGGTGGACTAGCCTCACCAAACGAACCCAGCTTAGCGGCGACAATGGCGACTTCGGGGGTTTTTATGAGACACTAAAGGCGGTGAACGGCCCCTCACCCCAAGTCCAAAGCCCTCTGCGCAGCTTAGATGGCGAAGTCCTCCTCAGCGACAAGATCTCCATTCTCAATCGATGGTCAGAACACTTCCAATCCTTTTTCAGTGCCAACTGCTCAGTCCAAGAATCTGCCCTGCTCCAGCTCGCTCAACAACCCTTGAGGCTAGAGCTGGATGAGGTCCTTACCCGGGAAGAGACATATAAGGCAATTGAACAACTGAAAAATGGCAAAGCAGCAGGTATGGACGGAATCCCCCCCAGAGGTCTGGAAGGCTGGCGGCAAAGCTCTGCATACCAAGGAAAGCTGCCTCAGGACCTTCATGATACCATCATCATCACCCTGTACAAAAACAAAGGCGAGAAATCAAACTGCTCAAACTACAGGGGAATCACGCTGCTCTCCATTGCAGCTAGGATTCTCCTTAATAGAATAATACCTAGTGTCACCAAAAATGTCCTCCCAGAATCACAGTGTGGCTTTCGCACAAACAGAGGAACTACTGACATGGTTTTTGCCCTCAGACAGCTCCAAGAAAAGTGCAGAGAACAAAACAAAGGACTCAACATCACCTTTGTTGACGTCACCAAAGCCTTTGACACCTTGAGCAGGAAAGGGCTTTGGCAAATACTAGACCATCGCGGATGCCCCCCAAAGTTCCTCATCATGGTTATCCAACTGCATGAATACCAACAAGGTCGGGTCAGATACAGCAATGAGCTCTCCGAACCCTTCTCCATTGACAACAGCGTGAAGCAAGGCTGCGTTCTCGCACCAACCCTCTTTTCAATCTTCTTCAGCATGATGCTGAACCAAGCCATGAAAGACCTCAACAATGAAGACGCTGTTTACATCCGGTACCGCACGGATGACAGTCTCTTCAATCTGAGGGGCCTGCAAGCTCACACCAAGACACAAGAGCAACTTGTTCGTGAACTACTCTTTGCAGACAATGCCACTTTAGTTGCCCATACAGAGCCAGCTCTCCAGTGCATGACGTCCTGTTTTGTGGAAACTGCCAAAATGTTTGGCTTGGACGTCAGTCTGAAGAAAACTGAGGTCCTCCATCAGCCAGCTCCCCACCATGACCACCAGTCCCCCCACATCTCCATCGGGCACACAGAACTCAAAATGGTCAACCAGTTTACCTATCTCGGCTGCACCATTTCATCTGATGCAAGGATCGACAAAGAGATAGACAACAGACTCGCCAAGACAAATAGCGCCTTTGGAAGACTACACAAAAGAGTCTGGAAAAACAACCAACTGAAGAAACACACAAAGATCAGCATGTACAGAGCCGTTGTCATATCCACGCTCCTGTTCACCTCCGAATCATGGGTCCTCTACCGGCATCACCTACGGCTCCTAGAACGCTTCCATCAGCGCTGTCTCCGCTCCATCCTTAACATTCATTGGAATGACATAATCACCAACATCAAAGTACTCAAGCTGGCAGAGTCCGCAAGCATCGAATCCACGCTGCTGAAGACCCAACTGCGCTGAGTGGGTCACATCTCCAGAATGGAGGACCATCGCCTTCCCAAGATCGTGTTATATGGTGAGCTCTCCACTGGCCACCGAGACAGAGGTGCACCAAAGAAGAGGTACAAGGACTGCTTAAAGAAATCTCTTGGTGCCTGCCACATTGACCACCGCCAGTGGGCTGATATTGCCTCCAACCGTGCATCTTGGCACCTCACAGTTTGGCGGGCAGCAACCTCCTTTGAAGAAGACAGCAGAGCCCACCTCTCTGACAAAGGAGGAAAAACCCAACTCCCAAACCCAACCAACCAATTTTCCCTTGCAACCGCTGCAACCATGCCTGCCTGTCCCGCATCAGACTTGTCAGTCACCAACGAGCCTGCAGCAGATGTGGACATACCCCTCCATAAATCTTCATCCGTGAAGCCAAGCCAAAGAAGAAGAAGAAGAATTACATGACAATAATGGAACCTTTAAATCTTTCCTTTTTGTGTTAGTTTTATGGCCTAGTTGATCCTGATCCTGATTTCTTCATGGTGTGATTGAATTGTTGAATAATGGGGAGTGTAGTTAAATCACGTACTTACACAAGCTAAATCTACAGATCTATGGAATCTGTGACTCATGTGTAATCCTGATCCAATCACAGCACTTCCAGATGATGTTTCATTTTGAATAACAGCACAATCCATTCATCATCTTCTTGTTCATAAACATGTTACAGCCAGTCCAATGCACAGCATAGATCTTGTACATGAGGCAAACATTGTTTAGGTCCCAAAACACATATCTTTTTTTCATTTTATAGTTACCAATGAACATTGATGGCTTTTGATTTCTGGTCACAGTTTAAAAAAAAATCATATTTAATTTTTGGAATCACAGTTTCTTGATGAGGCCTACATTTAAGGCCAGCCCTTTATTGTTCCTAAGAAAGTAGCAGCAAGCATGCGTAACATCAGCATCCTCCTAATGAGTATAATGCTAATGGGGAGGGTGCCGGGATTTAGAACCAGTGACTAGGAAGGATCAGCTTCTGGAGAGTGTGTGATTTAGAAGGGAACAGGAGGGGGATTCCCACATGCCTGCTGCCTTTTTCATTCTTAGTGGGAGAGTTAATGTGCTTTAGAGGTGTCATTGAAGTCACCTTTGCAAGTGACCAGAGGACATCTTATACGCTGCAGCTTCTGGACGATGGTTGTGAAGAGAATCTAGAATGCTGGATTGATTCTGTTCTGGCACGGAGCCATGATTTTTCAATGGCTTGAGGGAACCTGAACTCCCAGTTATCTGGAACCCAACTAATGAAGATACACGAGTCCTAATGTCGACCAAATGCCAAATCGAACAATTCCTTCAGCAGAATTCAGGGAGTCTGAGTGAAGCACGAAACTCTGCAGATGCTGTGATTGGAGTAAAAGCACACAGAAATACTGGAGGAACTCAGCTGGTCTCACAGTGTCCATAAGAGTTAAAGATATATGACTAATGTTTTGAGCCTGACCCCATCTTCAAGGTATAAGCAAAAAAAGAAACAGGAAGGCATCTGAATAAAGACCAAAGAATGGCGGGGAGGACTCCAGACCAACAGTTGCAAAGGTGTTGATTGGATAGATATGATAAGAGGAAAAGTGAAAATTAATGTTCACTCTGTGAAAGGAGACAAAGGGAAAGGGGAAATGAGAGAGAGAGAGAGAGAGCTGGAGGAAAGGAAACAGGGAAAGAAAAAGGAAAAGGTGTCAACCATTACTAGGACGTAACGTTTACCCATACAGTCTGGCATAGGGCCTATGTAATCAATTTGCCAGACCGCAGCTGAGCGAGTACCCCATCTTATTCATCCATGCGGACCAGGAGGAACGGTGCGGGACTTCACAAGCTGACATGCTGGGCATGTACGCACGACCATGCGGACATCGTCCTGATGGACGTGTAAGGCATGTGTACGGGCCCACATAGCTGATCCCTTCTCCCCCAAATGGTCACTCTGTTCGTGTGCCCATCGAGCCAGGGTGACGGTATTGGCGCGGCTGATAGTGGCAAGCTGATCTGCTACTGCATTACATTGTGCCATGTTCGTCGTCACATTGGTATGGGCATCAACGTGATATATGGTTGTGGGAAGCATCCCACAACAGCTGCCACAGCTGTTTGCCCCATACTGGACGGTCATGTATCAGTCAGTCGTTCTTTTGCCAATCAGGCATCCATACCACTAGTCCATTAGCCACAGCCCAGGAATCAGTAAACAAGCAAAGAGGGTGATCATGGGGGTCTAGTCGTAAAGTGACCACCTTCAACTCAACATACTGCCCTCTCCACCTGCTGTTCACGCCCGCCCCATAAGGCAGCAGACTTCCCAAACAAACGAAAGGGGGGATGATGTAAGGGAAGAGATTGAAGGGATAGATACCCCGATCTCCCAAGAGGACCCAGGGGAAAATACCCAAACCCCTGCTTATGCTCAATGGCCCACCCCCTCTATGGGATGGCCTAAGCCTCGTCCCGTCCACTGGTCAAAGGACCCTGTGGGCCAAAGTGGGAACAGAGGTCAAAAGCAGTTAATGATGCATGACTTCTCTATAAAAGAGCTGGCTGCCATTAGAGATCGACATAGGCAAAAGGCAGGAGAAACTCTGGCAGCCTGGCTCCCACGTGTTTGGGAACAAGGAGGGGGTAATGTATATTTAACCCCTGAGGAATTGTTGGGATTAGGAACATTGAATACTGATATCCGGGTCACTGCTGAGCTGCGGGGTAGAGGAAGAGAGGTGGATTACTTACTTGCCACTCTAGGGGATGCCCTGCTACGAGTATACCCATCACCAGTAGATTGGGATTTACATTTACAGAACAATTGGGGCACTCCAGAGGAGGGTATAGCAGTAATTCATCAGCAGGCCCTGGCCTCTGCCTTGTATGCAGGGTGTTTGAGGCTGTGGGTACATGGGGGGAGCCCTGATGAAGAGATATTCACGGCTGCAATGCATACCAGATTGATTCGTTCCACTCGACCCACTATACGGGGACTGGTTCTGTCCGTAACTAGTCCGCTAATTGGGCACCCTGTGTCTGAGGCGGTGCACGCCTTACCTGGGCTTAGAGAATTAGAGTTGGAAAGTAAAATCAACTCACGTACAACCCAGGTTAAATCAGACAAGCAGGATGAAAAGAGAGGGGCTGCTACTAATAACGGACTGACAAGAAAGGACCTTTTTCTAACCTTGTTAAAGTTAGGAGCACCTAAAAGTGATATTGATGGGAAACCTACTGCGTTCCTTTATACCCTTTATAAGAGAAAAGCAGGGGAACATCATCCCCAGCTGCTGAGTCCTCCCGGCCTAGCTGTGCCTTCTGCTCCCACTGCTGCTCCCACTGAGCCAGCTTCTCTTGCTCCAGTTATCCCTGATGAGATACAACAAATGGTTAAAAAGGCTCTTATGGATAATAGTGGCATGTGGGCCTGGAAGCCCCCGAGGGTGTGGGCAGGTATCTCCATTGAGATACGGCGGATATACGGGGACCCAAGGCCCTACATACCATTAACAGTCCATTGGGGTGGGGGTAATGACCGCCAATATTTGGCCTTGGTCGATACCGGTGCGGAGCTCTCGGTGATTCCGGGTAACCCTGACCTCTGGACTGGACCAACATTTCGAATAGAGGGGATGTGAGGAGCAATCACCCTGGCTAAGGAAATAAAAGTCCGCGCCACGGTGGGTGATGGCCCTTCCCCTATATGGTTACATGCCCTCGTGGCTGCCACTGACGAGTGTATCCTGGGTATTAATATGTTGGCCGGTATGGCCCTTAATACTAGCCCACCCCGAAACCAGTATGCATTCCACCCCTATTGTCTTGGGTAAACTTGTACCTCTTACTTTGTTCGTTTCAGATTGGTCACAGTGTTCAAGCTACCGAAAGAAAATAGACACACACCGAGAGCAGTTCTGTTTATACAAGTCTTTATTATGAAATCTAAAGCTGAATTCACACTACAACATGCAAGCCCTTCCCAATTATACTTATCAATGCCTGGACTGGTCCCAATTGCCAAAGCGAGGCGACGACTGCACACTTGTAGTAGGTTGTCTGGGCGCCAGTAGCAGCTTCTCCACCTCCCCGGACCGGGTCATCGGTTTGGAATCTTGAAGTTCTTCTTGCTGAGAGATGTTGCCACCTCTTGGAGAGTCTCAAACTTCAGGAGTGGGACCATGGCTTATATTACCCAAAAGTTGTTTACTTCAGATCTTATCTCTTTGAACAAATGATTTAATAATCTTCAAGGTCTCCTGACAGTCTGCGACCAACAAAAGACAACTGCATCTCTTGGCCTCATGGTGGAAGTTCGATAATGTCTACTGATTCATATGCATCCCTGGGCCCCATAATGTAAATTTAGATAATAATATCTTCCTATTCAATTGCATCCTGGGCCCCATGGTGGAATTTAGATGTGTTTACTAAATATGCATCCTGGGCCTCATAGTGGAATTGAGATTATGTCTTCTGATGCAGCTGCATCCCTTCTTGCATCAGCTGGTCTAAATCCTCCATTACAGATGGATATGATAAGAGGAAAAGTGAGAATTAATTTTGGCTCTGTGAAAGGAGACAAAGGGAAAGGGGAAATGAGTGAGAGAGAGAGAGAACTGGAGGAAAGGAAACAGGGGAAGAAGAAGGAGGCAGGGAGTTTAACGGAAAATCCAGGCCAATGTTAATACCATCTGGTTGGAGGGTGCCCTGATGGAAGATGAGATGTTTCTCCTACAAGTTGTGGGTGGTATCAGCCTGGCAGTACATGGACAGACACGTAGGCAAAGGAATGTGACGTGGAACTGAAATAAGTGGCTGCTCGGAGATCCACACTATTACAGCAGGCAGAACAGATTTCAGGGGTCCTGAGCAATTTTTTTTTAAATAAAATGTGCCTTTTAAATTTATTTTCTTATTATTGAGGAGGCACCAGAACAGTTCGGCAGATTTTGAATTTACATGGGATTTGGTTTCAGGTCAGTCGAGCTCCAGTTCCTTGGAGGAAGAGCAATAGTGGGAATCAGAGCCTTGACTCAGGATATTTAGCTTTTACAATGTGAGAGACATGACGAGACAGATGTAACATAAGAGCTTGAGGATCTTTACTCGACCATGCCATTGTATTCATAACACTGTCTCTCATGTCAAAGCTGCTTAATGTCACATACAATGGACATGGCATTTTCAATATCCAAAGTCAAAGTCATGGGTAAAATGTTCCATATGCTTCAGGCCTTTCATTCATTTCAATTGTAGCTACCTCAAATCTGCGTCTGAAAGTTTATTTGCTCTTTAGCTACTTTTTGAGATGGTGGCATTACTGATGAAGATTTCCATGTGAGAGATTGTTCAGTTTTTATGTCCAGACCATGACTGGCAAAATGAGCATTGATTGTCCATCCTAATTGCTCTTGCAGTACTTCTGGTTATAGGTGCTCCCACTATGTTGTTGGTAGGAGATTCCAAGATTTAACCTCAGTGACAAAGAGGAAGCGGTGATACCTTTCCTGGTTAAGATGGTTGTTGCACTCTGGTGGAGAAGCCTGTGGTGTGCGTGGGTCGTGGAGCTAATGAATGCTGCAGGAGGTGGTTGGGATGTCAATCAAAGGGTTTACTTTGCACAAATAGTGATACATGCTGTTGTAGCAGTTTTATCAGAGGACTGAGGACAAGATCTAGACTTTGATCAGAATCAGAATCAGAATTTATTGTCATGAACATGTCACAAAATACATTGTTTTTTGGTCAACAAAAGATTTAACTCTCAACATGTCATTATCAATTATGCTTGTGGGATCGTACCATGTACCACTTGTGCAGGCCAACTATAGCAACACTTTGGTAATCATGGAAATGCTGATGGATTGGCAACGGATTCCGTCATTAGTAGATTAAGTCCTCATTATTCTGAAAGTTGTGAAGTTGGCTGTGTACAGCTGGTCGTGTGTGCTGGGTAGACAGACAGATCGGGGTCAAAACCAGAAGCGTGAGTGGGTTCACAGCAGAAGCTGAGACTAAGTTCAAGAACATGAGTAGGTTAAGTTCAGTCTCAGGAGTGGTTCATGTATTTTTACTTGCTTGACATGTTCAAACACAAGAGCCGATATTTACAAGCTGAAACTCACATGGTTCTGTTTCCCACATGCCCTTTAAACTCACTGAGACTTATTTTCTCAGTTCCTTTAAATCTACTGGAAAGCTTATATACAGTAAAAATCCAAAAATCTCAATGCCAGAAATCTGGACCACCCGAGAATCTGGATTTCTTTAAAACTCTTTGCTTATGCATGCATGTGTAAACACCATAGATGCACGGTGACAAGGGACCACGCAGAAGTCGCAGAAATGTAAGAAAAGTTTTTATTTGTTTTTTTATATTTTGTATTTTATATGAAAAAATGTTTTGTAAATAACTATCAAATTGTACCTCTTTATTCTCCTTAAATTCTAATTTTAAAAGTACTGCCTGAGAATCCGGAAAAATCCAGAAATCCATACCGACCCAATCCCCAAGCAGTCTGGAATTTAGGACTTTTCCTGCACAATAATGCAATATATAAAAAAAAAGTGAGTTTCATCAAATGGTTTGAAAATCTACTCATCTGGCATGAATAAAATCCCAAGGGAGACAGATTATTGGAGTACTTACAACAGAGAACACACTTCAGCTGGAACTTCATTGGATGGAAAACACCATGGCCAATATAGGAATGAAAAAAATGTCTCATATGTGTGTGTGTGTGTGTGTGTGTGTGTGTGTGTGTGTGTGTGTGTGTGTGTGTGTGTGTGTAGCCACTTTCAGGTGGCCAGAATACCTGACTGTAAAGCCGCCTATCCTACCCCAATGCGGCTGTCAGGTGGCCACCTGAAAGTAGAGAACCCAGCCCCGAGGAGCACTTACCTAACCCTCCTTGGGTAAGTATATTCTCCGGCTCGGAGCATCCCCTGTTGCACCTGAACACAACATTGTGAATGCAGCCCAAGACACAATCCTTCTAAGATATTTAATATAAGATTTAATATCCTATTAAATATTGTTTCTCTCACCATCGGATAGGTAACAATTTAACAACAGCGCCTTACATTTAGTTAGTGACTTTAATGTCACAAAGTGTTTATTCGGTTAAAAAAAACTACTTTGGGGCATTAGATTACATAACCAAAAACTCGGTAAAAAATAGTACATTGTTTCCAAAAGTCAGAACCTTGACAGCTGAAGGCAGGGATGCCAAAGTTGGCACAATTAAATGGTGACATAAATAAGAGGTCAAAATTAAAGGTCTGAAGAAATCTCCAAAGAGAAACAGGACTTGTAGATGGGAAGGGAACGCAGCAGTGACTACGGCCACAATCCATAGGAGCCGTGTTTGCTCGGATATGGCTCTCCTTCAGCTGGCACGTTCAGGTGACAGAAAGGCATCTTCTCCGCAGGCACTTGAACGTCCCAGCTGCACTCCCCCAACTGCATCAGAACCATCCCAAGCCAACATCTATAGACCAGCCATACTTTTGGGTGCCTTTATATTGTACAAAACTAGTGCTGGCAGCAGCTTCAAAGTAAGCTTAGAGTTGTTAAGGCCTTTTGCCAGAGAAATCTGGGACAAAAACAGCAGTTAGTCTAAAAGCAGCTTTCAAGAAACTCAAATAAAATTTTATGAACTATATATATTGAAATGCAGCCTGAAACTGTACAGTCCCAGAACTCACCAAGGAAAAAAAGAGAATGGATTTAGCTGTTGGATGATATTTAGCCCACACACACATTTAGGATGGCTAAGAATGATATACATTTTACATAAGCAGAGCCAAGAATAAAGAGAGTTGAAATGTGATACAGCTATCAATTAAATTGTTTGATAATCAAAATAATTTGTCATATCTATTTCAGACAAATTTTCCCTCTGTTTTATCCTTCTCCTGTTCACCATATCTGTTAAAGACAAAATTGAAACTAATGCCTTGTCCCAAGCAGAAACCTCAATTTCACAGTTTTCAAAATGCAATGAAAAATCATTAAGGACTGGCTCGCAGGCCTCAGGATTTCCCTGACAACCGCAGGCCAAGCGTACCATAATTCAATTTACACACCAAACTCACAATTCTTCTACAAGATTTGTCAAGACCTCCAGTCCTTGGGAACTATTGTCAGACTTGTGAACCTTTGACCAGCAAGAGAAAATAGGTGCTGATGTGAATCAGAGAGTGAGAGAGAGAGAGTGTGTGTGTGTGTGTGTGTGTGTGTGTGTGTGTGTGTGTGTGTGTGTGTGTGTGTGTGTGTGTGTGTGTGTGTGTGTGTGTGTGTGTGTGTGTGTGTGTGTGTGTGTGTGTGAGAGAGAGAGAGAGAATTGGGAACATTGGGACTGTTTTCCTGTCCAATCTATGGTACATTTAACATTCACCCTCTGTGATACTATCTTCTTTCTGATCAAGAATTGAAAAAAGAACATTAAGCCTCTGTCGCTGTATGTGTTGAAAGCTGACTGCCAGGCCAAAATATTGAGCTAAACTGCTCCTTTCAGCCAGAAGAACTGCTTTGTGTGCAAATTCACCGGTATTGCATCAGGCTTACTTGGAGACATAATGTCTTGGAAAACATAAGCATTGCTGACCCAGGACATGCACTCTAGGTTCATGCCGGTGTGTTTTACAGATCTACAAACTGTGGCATAGAAAGTCTATGTATGATGTTATCTATAATGAAGTGAGGCAGCACATAGCATATTCCCAGAGCAAATGGGTTCATCGAACAATCTTCTACTACTGTTCATTAGATGCCTTTCTCTGCACACACGAACAAAATCGATCAAGTGGAAGAGAACAAAAAGGCACATGGGAATCTCTTCTCTCCTAATGATTTAAATTTGATAGTACTGAACATTGATATAATAGCAGTAAAATGCCATTGGTGTTTAACATCAGCTTGACTATTAAACAATGCTCGTCTATGATAACTTTGAACCAATATACCCGATCCCTTCTTTGGGTTTGCTGAATGACCTTTTCTTCACTGTTATTTTTACACCAGACTCATTCGTCTGCATATGTCATTTATTTAAATTACACTTTTAGAGTTCTTTTTCTCTTTCTCTTTCAACTGTCAAATTCCAGGCTCCCTTTAATGAGCTTAGTCATGGGTGTATGATATGCCTTTGTGACAGATTAGGAGACATCAATGCAGCTCCTCAAAATCTTGGAAAGAATGTCCATAACCTTTTATTTCAGACTCTGTTATTCTCACTGCATTAGCAGTGTGTGCACAGCTTAATAGAAATAACTTCTCCTCATTGGTAGTAGAATTCTGTCCAATTAAAAACATAAAAAGCAGAAGCAAGAGCAGGCCAATTGGTCCTTCACCTAGCCCATCATTCTGAAACAAAATATTTTACCTCAGAACAATCTTGCTTTGCAACCCAAAATCTCATGATTCCCTTAAGATCCAAAAATCTATCAGACTTTTTATTGAATGTACACTGTTTTCTTGGGTTAAAAAAATTCACTATCCTCTGGGCAAAGAAATGTCTTCGTATAGGTATAAATGTAATCTTAAGACCCTTGACTCCTGGTTCTAGGCACCTCAGCCACTCTTCCTCGTTTTGTGACAATGGTAATTTTACTAAAGCTTTTCTTTGACTCTACTTGCATCTTCCCATATGCAGTATATACAAATCTGTATCATTTATGATGTACTATATTTGGTCATGTGTGTATCCTTGAAGAAAAGAGATATGGAATTCAAGCCTCTCAGTGTTTCCCGCATATTACATTGCTCACTTTCCAAGATCCTCCACCAAAGACTAGGAGACCACAGAATGTATATACTACACTGAAGTAAGGATGGGATAACAGAAAAATTGAATATATCGAGCAACTTCTCACTGAAGCGCCAGTTGTAGTAGACAAAGACGATGTGGTCAAACAATAATCATGGCTTTTATTAGCAGAAACTCATGGTACAATAATGAAAGACAATAGATACAGTTATATCCAAGGGGAGTGTCCTTAACAGTAGAGATAATGCACAGCCAATGTTAGTACAGCAAGGCTTGCCAGAGGGGAGACAGGCAGCTTGGCAGACATTAACCACACTCACACAGTAGGATGAGTCCACAGAACTCATTATTAGTCACAGTTACTTCAATGTGCCACATTGAAGCAACAGAGCTCAAATACAGAATCAAGCATAGGAGAAGTAAAGGGTAGACCAAGTAGAAATCTTGTAACTCTTCAAAGTGCCGTGGAAAAGTGCAGATGCCGCTCAGATCCAGGGAACCTTGATGTTTATGACATAATATGCAAGCCCTTTTGTTATGTAGAGTGCACAGAGATGTAAGTCAGACTCAACAATATCGAGCTAATGATTAACAAAACTCCGATAATCTGACATGATTGGGATTTTTGCGCGATATCGTTGAGTCTGACTTATACAAAAGCACTGGAGGAATTCAGCAGGACTTGCAGCATGCAGCGAAAGCAAAAGGCAATTGCTCTTTCGGGCCTGAGCCCTTCAGATGTTTGGAACTTTGATGGTAAATTTGGGAAATGCTTGGAACTTTAGTATTAATAAATGCAATATCCAAATCTTTAAAAATTAAAACTCTTTTAATTTACTTTTTTAATGTTTTGCAAAATGTTAATTAATTGTACAGTGAACCGAGTAAGTTGAAAAGGGAGCATGGGAACAGTGCAGTAAAGATTTAAGCATTTAAGGAAAGATTGTAAAACAAATATTTTAATGTTGCATTAAATTATGGAACATCAAGAAACAATGCTTGATGGTCTGTTAATACAAAAATAAACCCAAAAATAATGATCAGAATTGGGATTATGTTTAAATATAAATTTTAGAAGAATAAGTTTTACTTTGGGACTGCGTTAGAAGCAACTTGGGGCAGAACATGCCTTCTGAATCCTAATGAAGGATGTATTTGAAATAGGTATTAATAATATTATTATTATTAATCAATTATATTCTTCTTCTTCCTCTTCGTTCACTGTGTAAAAGATGGCTTAATTCCACACCAGTTTTGTAGATTCTGTGGTGGATGTTGAGGTTAATGTCGCAAGGGCAAACTCTTCCTCAGGCGTGGTAGGTGGTGGCAGATTGGATGTGAGGGTGGATAGGGTGTGAGCTAGTGAGCTCCTTGCACTGTTTAAGGAGAAGGTTGAGGCCATTCAGCCCTTTAATTTTCTCCACCAATCAACACAGTCCCCATAGTCAGCATCTGATGAGGCCTCTGTCTGCTCTGATGCATGGCCTGGACATTCCCAATATGATCACAAATGCTCCTTCAGAAAAGTGAGATCAAAACACTGGTTTATGCTCATTAAGGGGCAGAGAGAACAAAGAAGGGTTTGATATCTCTGAAGGGCCATGTCCCTGAAATAAATCCTCACAGATTTCTGGACGATTAGTGTAGAAAATCATTCAAGAAGTAGCTCAGATTGTGAGGGAGCATACAAGTATGATAAGGAATGCTGAATCTACAAAGGAAGAGATGGAGCTAGTTATGATGGAAAACTTAGGTGTTTTGGAAAGAAATAAGGGGTCAGTTTGCGGCAGATAAGTTCAAAGAGAAATTGCTTTTGAAATATCGAGGGCACACGTGAACAGAAAGAGAGCTCACAGGTCACTGCAGAGGGAAAAGTGATAACATCACAGTGACTCAACGAGGTGTGGTACAGACCATGTCACATGACTTTGATAAGCATTGCCTCTTTGTTTTGAGTGCCAATTACTTGATAAATTTGTTGTGGTTATGACCAGATTAGCTGACCAATTGTGGATTGTTCAAGATATGTGCATGAGCAAGCCTCTTGAGTTCATTCAAATCAAATCTTTAAAGTGAAATAAATGACTTGACAAATATGAGTGCGTTAGAGAGTGTATCTCAACCTTATGATTTTGGCAACTTTCGGAACCACGTGCCAGCAGCACAAATATACTCACCACTGCTCTTCCCTCGAAGCTGTGTGCATGAGAGAGTACACATACGTTTTGCAACCCACGCACAAAGGAAATTAATGTGCACACAAAAGGTTAGTTACCTCAAATAATGCAGCAGTTAATAATTATATTTATTTTCAATAATTAGCTGACTGTTTCTGTTAACTAGTTAGTCATTTTTTTTCACCTCACTAATTTACGTCACCTCACCTTTCCTGTTCCGGGTTGGGCAGCTGCAGTTTCAAGTTTACATTTGCACAAGCATTCAGTGCGCGCATACTTTTGTCACAGGGGAAAAAAAAATTGCTCAACACAAGATTTTTGTGCACACTGACTACTAAAAATCTGAGAAAACATAGTTCATCACTACAGATTTTCATGGCTAATTTGTAAAATAAAGGTTTTCACCATATATCAGGGGATGTGACAAATAAGCAATTCGAAGTAATTCCGTATTTTCGGACCTTGACTGGTGAAGGCAAAACTACAAAGAAGTTAAGGCGATAACAACCAAGGTTCCACAGGAGGCTTGAATTGAAGGAGCATTGCTGGGTGACTGGAGGAGATATAGATTGTAATAGAAGGATTTGAAATGACAGTTTTACTACAAAGGCAACTGGTGTGAGATGGATGATTACAAAAGTGCAGGCACTGCTACGCCGTAGAATGCATTAACTCTGAAGGGTTATGGATTGAAATGTCAACTGTTTATTGCCTTCCATTGACACTGTCTGACCCATGGAGTTCCCACAGCATGTTGTCCAGTTTTCTATAATCTCCAGGCTTTTATGTTCGGTTTAGAAGCAGTGGAATCAGATGGGAGTGGGGCTTACATAAAATTTGAAAATCATTGTTCGGAACAATGCCTGATATTTTGTCTCAGCAGACAGCATCAAGATCAACTTCTCCGTTTCCATTAATACTTCCATCCTCTTGTCTCTCCCTTTTCCCCATTCATCTGTCTCCCTTCCATCAGCTCCCTACCCTCTTCCCTGCCTTCTCCTATCATAGAGCAATCTTTCATACCTCTCCCCATCACTTCTCAGCTTTTATCTATTCTACCCTCCCACCTGTATCTGCCTATGACCTTTTTCCTGTGAGCGTGTGTTGCTCCCCCTTCTCCCTCCCCCCTCCTCCCACCCCTGATTTTCATTACACCTGAGGAAAGACTCAGGCCTGAAACATTGGTTACCCTTTACTTCCTGCAGATGCTGCAAGACCTGCTGAGTTTCTCAAGCATTTTTGTACATTGCACTCGATCCCAGCATCTGCAGATTTCTTGTTTGCCTCTAATATTCAGAACAGCACATGATGTTCTTCTTGGACAGCCTGTAACCTAATGGCATGAATGTTGATGGTTCTAATTTTAGGTAAGCTGCACTGCCACCTGATTCCACTGTTTCCTTCTCCTCTTCACCTATTCCTGTCGTTACATTTTTGCACTCACTCTCTCTCTCTAATCTTGCTTACCTAAGGAAGGATGTTCTTGCAATGGAGGGAGTGCAGAGGCGATTCACCAGGCTGATACCTGGAATGGCAGGAATGACTGATGAGGAAAGATTGCGCAAATTGGGATTGCACTCGCTGGAGTTTAGAAGATTGAGAGGGGATCTCATAGAGACCTATAAAATTCTGGCAGGACTGGACAGAATGGATGCAGATGGGATGTTTCCAATGATGGGAAAATCCAGAACCTGGGGCCATGGTTTGAGGATAATAGGCAAACCATTTAGGACCGAGATGAGGAGGAATTTCTATACCCAGAGGGTGGTGAATCTGTGGAATTCATTGCCACAGAGAGCAGTGGAGGCAGGTTCATTAAATATATTTAAGAGGGAATTAGTATAAGGGTATTAAAGGTTACGGAGAGAAGGCGGGGCCGAGGTACTGAACTTTAAGATCAGCCACAATCTCATTGAATGGCGGAGCAGGCTCGAAGGGTCGAATGACCTACTCCTGCTCCTATCTTCTATGTTTCCCTCCCACCTTCCTAATAGTTTCTCCCTCTACCTGTCTCTCTAACTCCCAAATCTTTTTTCTCTTTCACATTCGACCTCTTTTAGGCCCATCTCCTAAATGTAATTTTAGCCATAGTCTTGATAAAGTGTCCTGATCCAAAACATTGACTGCTATTTCTGCCCATGGATGTTGTCTGACCTGATGAGTCATTCTAGCAATTCGTTGTCTGCTCAAGATTCCAGCGTCTGCAGCCTTTATGATTCTCTCTGGATTAGTAGTTTAAAATATTGGCTATTAACCCACTTAAATTAATTATTATGCTGTAATATATTCAAATGTTTCCCTTCATTGTACTTGTAGAACATAGAAATCTAGTGTTCTGCTGACCTAATAACCTTCTCTAACAATTGCTTAGAATTTTCCTGCTGCATAAGTCTCAATTTTTCTCTGTTCCATATATTTATCTATTTGTCCTATTGTACCTGCCTCCTCCACCATTGCTGGCAGCACATTCTAGCACCCATCCCTCTGTGCAAAAAATGTACCTCATACAGCCTGCCTAAACTTTCTCCCAAACACTTTAAATTTATGCCCCCTGATGGTAGCCATTTTAGCCCTGGGGGAAAAAAAAGCCTTTGGCCATCCACACAGTCAATGCCTCTCATCATCTTTACACCTCTATCAGGTCATCCCTCATCCTTCATCTCTCCAAGAGAAAAGACTAAGTTCACTTAACCTATCCTCATAAGGCATGCTCTCCAAATGAGGCAACATCCTGATAAATCTTCTCTGCACCCTCTCTATAACATTCACATCTTTCATAATGAGGTGAACAGAGTTGAACACAGTATTCCAAGTGGGGTCTAACCAAGGTCTTATATAGCTGTAACATCATCTCATGGCTCTTGAACGCGATCCCAAGGGTTCTGAAGGAAATGGCAGAAGTTATAGATGATGCAATGGTGGTCATATACCAAAATTCCTTGGATTCTGGGCAGGTCCCGGCAGACTGGAAGACAGCAAATGTCACGCCACTTTTTAAGAAGGGATGTAGGCAGAAGACTGGAAATTATCAGCCAATTAGCTTGATGTCTGTAGTTGGAAAAATGCTTGAAGCCGCCATTAAAGATGAAATAGTGAAACTTTTGGAACGTAAGGGTTCAATCAGGTAGATGCAGCATGGTTTTAGAAAGGGAAGATCTTGTTTGACAAACTTGTTAGGATTCTTTGAGGATATAATGGGTGCAGTGGATAGAAGGGAACAGGTTGATGTTGTATATTTGGATTTGCAGAAAGCATTTGATAAGGTGCCGCACAAGAGACTTCTCAGTAAGTTACAGGAAAGTGGAGTCCGGGGAAGTATATGGCCTGGATTGAAAATTGGTTGTCTGACAGGAGGCAGAGAGTTAGGATAAATGGGAGTTTTTCAGGTTGGCAGAGAATGGTAAGTGGGGTGCCGCAGGGGTCAGTGTTTGGCCCACAACTGTTCATCATTTACAATGATGACTTGGAGGAGGGGACAAAATGTGGTGTAGCCAAGTTTGCGGATGACACCAAATTGAGTGGAAGAGCAAATTGTAATGAGGATGTGGAGAGTCTGCAGAGGGATATAGTTAAGCTGGATGAGTGGGCAAAGGTCTGGCAGATGGAGTACAATGTTAGTAAGTGTGAGGTTATCCACTTTGGTAAGAAAAATAAAAGAGCTGAATATTATTTAAAGGGTGAAAAACTACAGCATGCTGTTGTGCAGAGGGACTTGGGAGTTCTTGTGCATGAATCGCAAAAAGTTAGGTTGCAGGTGCAGCAGGTCATTAAGAGGGCAAATGGAATGTTGGCCTTTATTGCTAGAGGAATTGAATTCAGGAGTAGGGAGGTAATGTTGCAACTGTATAAGGTACTGGTGAGACCGCACCTGGAGTACTGTGTCCAGTTCTGGTCTCCATATTTGAGGAAGGATATACTGGCTTTGGAGATGGTCCAGCGGAGGTTTACTAGGTTGATCCCTGGGATGAAGGGGGTTGACTTATAATGAAAGATTAAATCGTCTAGGATTCTATTCGCTCGAGTTCAGAAGAATGAGAGGAGATCTTATAGAAACATATAGGATTATGAAGGGTATGGATAGGATAGATGTAGGAAGGTTTTTTGAGCTGGCCAGGGAAACTAAAATGAGAGGACACAGTCTAAAGATTCGGGGGAGTAGATTTAGAACAGAGATGAGGAAAAATAGTTTTTCCCAGAGACTAGTGAATGTTTGGAATTCTCTAACCAGGGAAGTGGTTGAGGCTGCCTCATTAAGCATTTTTAAAATTCAGTTAGATAAATTTTTACATGATAGAGGAATTAGGGGATATGGGGAGAAGGCAGGTAGGTGGAGTTAGTCATAAATTAGATCAGCCATGATCGTATTGAATGGCAGAGCAGGCTCAATGGGCCATTTTTGGCCTACTCCTGTTCCTACTTCCTATGTTCCTATGTTCCTAATGAAGGCCAACACATCATATGCCTTGAGTGTCCTATGGACATGGACCTCAAAATCTCTCAGTTCACCCACACTGCTCAGAGGCCTCCTATGAACATTGAATTCTTCCTTCAAATCTGACCTTCTGAAATTAATGACTTCACACTTTTCTGGATTAAACTCCATCTGCCACTTCACAGCCCAGGTTTGCATCCTATCATTGTTGCCATAGGGCAACCCTGCAGATTATCCACAACACCATCCACTTTCATGTCATTGGCAAACTTACTAACCCACCCTTCCATTTCCTCATCCAGGGCATTTATAAAAATGACTAAGGGAAAGGTGTTCCAGAACAGATTACTGCGGAACACCACTGCTCACTGGCCTACATGAAGAATATGAACCATCTACAACCACCCTCTGTCTGGTCTTGTTAGAAAAGCATATCCCAGAATTTTGCAGACACTTTTGAACAGTGATGCATATTATAGCTGCACAAAGATAATTGAAATTTCCAAATCTAAAAGTTTATATGCTATTTCAGAGGAAGGAACTCACCTTCAATTTTTATAGAAAGATACTAAACTGTCGACCTATCACTGAATGGTGGGTGCAATGCCCACATAGCAATCCGATTGAAGTCCTCTCCCATGAATGATTTCCATACTGCCCACACATGATTACATTTGATAAAATTATCCAAGCATGGGGTGAAATTCAGTTATCCAGAAACATATTTTCAAGCTACAGAGTCATGCCAACAATTCTTGTGAAATAGTCAGGGAGAAATGTAAATAAGGTTGAAGATATCAGAACTGATCATTCAACATGATAAAAAATGACCTAATATGGTCAGGCACCAAGCTGAAACAAGCCTATAATGCAGGAATTGTAACTTGCAAAATAACGTTTTGGTTAGTCTGCACCTTGTTATTTTTAGACTGATAAAGGAGTAACCACAAGCTGTCGCATTAACATGAGATGTGAAAGGGGAGAATGTGTGAGATGAGCACCGGGGCAATAATCCTATGGAGAGGATCCTATATAGATCTTGGTGAAGGCTCAGAGGCAGGAGTGGGATGTTTTTGGAACATATCCCAGCTTGGCTCAGTTGTTTGTGTGCCTTTGAGTCAGTTTGTTCTAGTCCATTTCAGCTCACCATTGAGACCATGTATTTTAACTTGGACACAGAGACTGGAGGTTTTGTGTTGAAATATGCAGTCGAAACTGGGGAAGGGTGGGGTGATATTGATAGTAACATGGAGGTCAACACTTAAACACAGTAAAACCCCAACTAGCTCCCAGTGTGGGAGGATAGCGAGGAAATTAAATTAAATATAAATGGTTCACTTGGTACATGAATAAGGAGGGCAATTCTTTCTTGGATGGTAAATAAAATGGAATAGAAGAGCAAAGATGTCTGGGGAACAGAGTTATAAATTGTTTCAAGAGCTAAAAGTAATGTTTTGGTGTGGCTACAGAGTCTATGAAGTTCTGGGGCAGGTTCCAAAAGTGGGGGAGTTTATGAAAGCAAGGGAAGAAAAGTGAAATTCATGTGAAATATTCTTGATTATACTCCTCAGGATACATGTTACACGGCTCAGATAATGAACTCCTGCAAAATGTATGGAAAAGAATGTTGCAACCATCAGTAATGATCGAGCAGTTCCAGGTGATTTTGCAATCAAAAAGGCTAAGAGATCCAATAATATTATCTTTTCATGTTTTAAAATATTTTCTGTAAGTATTAGGAATGCCTGGATTTTATCCAGGAGCTGAGTTTAGATGGAGTGGGGGAGGGTGGGGGTGGGGGTGGGTGGTGTTAGCAAGAGTGAGGGGGAAGACTATTGCAAAATCAGGTAAACCACAAGAAATGGATTCCCAAATGTCCTGCAACTTTTTCTTTTAGCTAGGTTTAATTTAATTTTATTTGTTGCACTCTTTCAACTGTAGTGAGAAGGGTTTTCTGTCAGCAAACGAATGGGTCAGCTCTAATACTCATGCCGCCACATAAAGTAGAAGAGGAACATAATTACAGACTATAGAGTTGCAATGTTAAAAAAAATAATCATTTAGTACAAAGCAAGAGTAGCAAGAGAGGACTGACGATGGGTTCATTCAGGAGTCCGATGGGAAGAAAAAGTCATTAATTCTGTTGGTGCATGACTTTGCACTCTTATACCATTTTCCCAAAGGGAGGATGGAGAAGTGACTGAATTGTAAATGATATGGGTCCTTCAGTATTTTAATTACCTTTTGTAGGCAGCAGGAGACATAAATAGAGTTCATGGAGGGTCAGGAGGTTTGTTTGATGCTTGCACCTGAGGCCATACCCAAGTCAAGGGAGGATTGATATAAGCTAGGAATTAGCAGACAAGTTAAGTTTATTGTCACCTAATTTCTTAAGTACAACCCAACGAAACAGAGCTCTCCGGTCCTCGGTGCATAATCACACAGACACATAACCAGACATAACACACATGCAGACAAACAATACATATGCAGGCCAAGTATTCATATTTACAAATAAATATTGTGCCATGGATATGAGAATTTCAGGTGGTTAGTGTGTGCAGTCCCTTTGCTTTTTCAGCATTCTCACTGCGTGTTTGAAGAAGCTGGTCCTGGATGCGGTGTGGCAAGATGGCGTAGAGATCAGACGTGTAATCCCTGCCCTCTCAGGTCAGACTTTTAAATGCCCGTTTTTTAACCCTTTATTTTTAATTTTAAAACTTTAATTTTTAGTTTGATATTTTGGTGAGCTATTATGGCTACTAATGTAAAAAAAAACTAAATCTCAGTTACAAAATAAAATACAGTTTCGAAGTGCAAATGAATTGGGGCCTTAACAACCTGGAACAGCCTCGGATCCGTTTTCAGTAATCCCCAAACTTCAATGATCGCCGGTGGGGACAAAACATAAGGTAACAGTTATTCACCAGTCTCAAGATGGCACTGGTTCGACCCGTTCTACAGAGGAAGGAGCGCGCTCCCGAGAAATTGGGCACGACCCTGGAGGCCTGCTACAAAGAACTCTCCTGTTGGAAGAGACAGGAGCGCAAGGAAGAAGATCCTGACGGCAGACACACAGTCTGCAGCGACTATGCGCTTGGGAGGCGCTATTAATTACGGACAATTCCGTAATTTTATAAAAAACCTGTCTGCGGGGGACAGCAGCGACGACCCCCTGAGGAAGTGGGGGGGGGGGTAATCGTCGTTGGGTGTCCAAACCCTCAGCAAAACGACCAGAATGCTACCTTTTGAAGAGCAACAAGAAGAGGACTTACCTTATTCTGCTACTGTACAGGAAATGGAAGAAGAGCTGGAAGAAAGTGAGTTACAAATCAAGGAACCGGATCCAGCATTCCAAACTGCACTTCAGCCTGTTTATATGATGTTTGAAGGTATTGCTTCTTATCTGGATGTTATTACTGGTCAACTGAACCAGGTGGTTCAAATGAATACTGATATAATTTCAGACTTACATTTGGTTAAGACAGAAGTTAAAGAAAACCGGGAAAACTTCAAAAAATTTGAAGCTTCTTTTTCTGAATGTAAGCAATAGGTACAATCCAATACAGAAACAATTGTAAAGGTGGAAAAATCAGTTAAAGATTTAGGAGCCCGGGAAAAAGAGTTAACAAGAAAAATGGACTATTTGAAAAATCAAAGCAGAAGAAATAATGTGAAAATTGTGGGTTTGCCAGAAGGTCAAGATCCTGTCAAATTTTTTAAAAATTAGATTCCCCAAAATGTTGGGGGAAGAGTCCTTTCCTGATGGATTGGTATTGAGAAGAGCACATAGAGCTTTAAGAAGACCACCTTTATCTGCTCAGCCGCCAAGAGCTGTGATAGTTCGTTGTTTGAATTGTTTGGACAGAGAGACAATCCTTCGACTTGCAGTTCAAAATGCAAGACAAAGACGAGCCCCAATGATGGTTCAGAATAGTAGAGGTTTCTTCTATCCTGATTTGAGTCAAGATATCATCAGACGCTGACGTGAATTTAACACAGTTAAAGATGTTTTATGGCGTAAAGGTTACAAATTTGCTTTTTGTTATCCTGCTGTGTTGAAAGTGTTTTATGGAAACTATCAGTTTCAATTCTTTGAGAGTGAGCATGAGGCAATGGTTTTTGTTAATTTGTTACCGGATGTCAGAGGACAAAGAAAGAGTCCACCATTATCTCCTAAAAGAAAATCTGATGGACTTGGAAATGGACAAAATGGCAGAAATGGAAAGAATGGGAATGGGAAGAATGGGAATGGAAAGAGTTCATCTACTCTTGAAATCAGTTCACCATCTGGACTGGAATCTCAAGGCTGGATTTTTTTATTTTTTTGTCATATGTTAATATTTCTGACTGGCTGGCTGGGGAGGAGGGGATTGCACTAACTTCTTTGTTAGTCATCAGTCGCTAGTGGGTAATCCACACCCAGCTTTTTTAGGGAGTTACTACCTTTCGGTAGTTTTTTTGTTATTTTTTTCTTATTAACTAATATTATTTCTATTTGGAGGGCCTATATATTTTAATTTGAGAAAAGTTTTCTTTTTTTTCTTTGTTATTATTAATTTTTTGATTATTTTTGGTATTTAGTAATTGTATTAGATAAGTCGAATTTGAAATTTGTCACCTTTAATGTTCAAGGATTAAATAATCCGATCAAGCATAAGCGAGTTTTGGCTTACATTAAAAAGATGAAGATTGATATTGCTTTTTTACAGGAGATGCATTTGAATGAAAAAGAAAGTATAAAATTGAAGAGGGATTGGGTTGGACATGTTTTTTTTTCTTCATTTAATTCCAAAGCTGAGCGAGTAGCAATTTTGATACGTAAAAATTTATCTTTTGAATTACAATCAGTGGAAATGAGTGCAGGATGTATTCTTATGTTGAATTGTAAGATTTTTAATGAATTTTGGACTTTACTTAACATTTATGCACTGAATGTGGATGATGAAGTATTTATTTCGGATGCATTTTTGCTTTTGGGACAAGCTAATGAAAATGTTTTGGTTGGAGGAGATTTTTAATTGTGTTTTGGAACCTTTATTAGATAAATCTCCAAAAAATGTTAAAAAATCTAAAATGGCAATTCAAATTCGATCTTTGATGAAAGATTTGAATTTAGTGGACATCTGGCGACTTCTTAACCCAATAGAGAAGGATTTTTCTTTTTATTCATTTAGACATGAATCTTTTTCTAGAATTGATTTTATTTTAGTATCGGCACATTTCCAGGGGAAAATATTGCAAGCAGAATATAAAAGTAGGGTAATTTCAGATAATTCTTTGTTGTATTTTACTTATGAGAGTTCTAAAAAGTTTGTGTAGCTTATCGTTGGAGATTTAATACGATGTTGTCAAAAAAAGTGGAATTTATTGAATTTGTTAAGAAACAAATTAATCTCTTTTTGGAAGAAAATGTTAACTCCGTTCAGAGTAAATTTATATTGTGGGATGCTATGAAAGCTTACTTGAGAGGTCAAGTACCTCTAAGATTAAAAAGAATTATTTGACCGAGAGTCTTGAATTAGAGAAACAAATTGATCAATTAGAAAAGGAATTTCAGAGAGATGTGACAGAAAATCAGAAAATAGAGCTGTCTAGATTGGAACTGAAATATAATTTGTTGCAATCTTATTAATTTGAATGTTTGATTAATAGATCTAAATAGCAGTATTATGAATTGGGTGAGAAAGCGCATAAGGTACTTGCATGGCAGTTAAAGAAAGAACTGGTATCAAGGGTTATTAATGCAGTCAGATGAAATTCGACTATTACTTACAAACCTCGTGAGATTAATGATGAGTTTCATTAATTTTATAAGAAATTTTATACTTCTGAGGAAAAATAGGAGAACGGTTCGATTGACTCTATTTTATCAGTGTTGAAATTACCGGTACTAGGAGAAGAAGATATATTGGAGCTGGAGGCTCCTTTTACTGATTTAGAAATTAAATCGGCTATGTTGGAAATGCCGAGTGGAAAATCACCTGGTGATGATGGGTTTTCGGTTGAATTTTATAAGGTATTTTATGATGATTTATCTACATTGTTTGGAGATGTGTTACGACAGATTAAGGAACATTAAATTTACCTGAATCATGCTCTAGTGCCTTAATTACTGTAATTCCTAAGAAGGATAGAGACCCGTTAAATGTGTCTTCATATAGACTAATTTCTTTGTTGAATGTAGACTATAAAATAATAGCCAAAGTATTAACAAATCGATTGGCAAAATTTTTACTCAAGTTGATACATGTTGATCAAACAGGTTTTATAAAGAATAGGTATGCTTCAGATAATATTCTCCAAGTAATTAGTTTGATTAATAAATATCGACAGTGCCCTGGCCATCTGATGGTGATATCTCTTGATGCAGAAAAGGCTTTTGACAGAGTTGAGAGGAACTTTTTATTTAAAGTTTTAGAGAAATTTAACTTTGGTCCCTTTTTTATTGGTTGGATTAAAGCTTTATATAATAAACAAATAGCCAGGGTATTGATAAATGGCCAGATCTCAGAATCTTTTAGATAAACTCGTTCAACTCGACAAGGTTGCCCTCTGTCTCCAGCTTTATTTGCATTAGTAATTGAACCTTTAGCACAGTTGATACAACAAAATATACAGATACAAGGTATGAGAGTTTTAGATGAGGAGCATAAAATTAATCTATTTGCTGAAGACGTACTGGTGTATTTAATAAACCCAGCTCAGTCACTTTTATACTTGAAGGAATGTTTAATACAATATGGATCTTTGTCTGGATATAAAGTTAACTGGGAAAAAAGTAAATTTTACCGATAGGTGAAGGAGATTATTCAGTTTATAAGAATACTATTAATTTGAAGTGGATGGATCGAATTAAATATTTGGGTATAAATGTCAATGTTGATTATCAATCTTTATATAAATTAAATTATGTACCGTTAATGAAAAAGATTAAAGCTGATTTGATTAAGTGGAAGGATCTTCCTATAAATACAATATTTTTTTAAATCATTTCTGTGCTTACTTAATAAGAATTTTTTTCGAGATTTAAATAAAATGGTTAGGGAATTTTTATGGAAGGGTAAATTTCCGAGAGTAGCTTTGAATAAGCTAACCTGGAAATATGCAATAGGGGGATTACGCTTACCACACTTTCAAAATTATTATGAGGCAGCTCAATTTAAATTTATTCGTTTATTAATGGATTTGGAATGGCCCCCGAGTTGGGCTAAAATTGAGATAGCAAATATTTCTGAATTTGAAACACATCAATTTTTGTTTCAGTGGAATTTAAATTTATTACAACAATATAATGTGCCTATACTAAAACATTTAATGAAGTTATGGATGAAGACAAATTGAACGATAGGTTCTAAGGGTGAATTACTGACTTTAACACCATTATATAATAACCAACTTATTCCTTTTTCAATGTATAATCAATGCTTATTACATTGGAAATCTAAAGGTATAAAAAACTTGGGGGATTGTTTTAAAGAAGGTCAATTTTTATCTGTTAATCAAATGAGTGAAGATTTTGGTATTAATTAGAATTCTTTATTTGTTTATTATCAACTTCGATCTCTAGTAAAACAAATATTTGGTAGAAACATTATTTTACTTGATTTGACTGAATTTGAATCTCTTCTTGTGATTGCACCAAAGAAGGGATACATTTCATTGATGTACTAAATATTACTGGAAAGTATGGAAAAAAAAAGGGATGGAATAGATCTAAGATTAAAAGGGAAAAGGATATTAACTTTACTTTTTCCGAGGATGACTGATTAGATATTGCTCATGACAGTGTTACTAGATTGATAAATGTTCATTATGCATTGGTTAATTACAATTTTTTACATCAATTGTATTTAACACCTGAAAAGTTTTTAAAAATATGGTTTTAGTGAATCAGATTTTTGTTTTAGGTATGGTAATTTGGTTGGAACTTTTTTTCATGCTGTTTGGTTATGTGTATATATACAATCTTTTTGGAAAGCAATTCAATTGTTTTTGGAACATTTGTATAAGATTAAAATACTTCTAGACCCAACAATAGTTTTGTTGGGTAAGTTGAAGCCTTTGAAAGATTTGGGATTAGATAAATTTCAGATTCCTTTTGTATATTTAGCTTTATCTGTAGCAAAAAAAAATGTATAACAAGTACATGGAAAAATGCTAATGTGATTGATATTAATAGATGGCATAATGAGATGAAGACTTGTTTGGTAATGGAAAAATATTACATATGTTTTACATGATAATTATTCTTTTATCTTAATGTGGTCTTTATAGTTAGAATATTTACATTTAGATTTACCTTGATTAGATTTTAGTAAATATATTTTGGTTTTCTTTTTTCTTTCTTTGGCTCTCCAAAAGAGAGCTGGCTGAGAGGGGGAGGGGGGGATTCTTTTTTCTTCTCTTTTTTTTATATATATAAAGAAAAAAAATATTGTTCATAATATGTATTTTTCTTATTGTATGTAATAACTTTGTTGAATGAATAAATAAAGTTATCAAAAAAAAAGGAAGAAGCTGGTCCTCAGCTTCTTTCCCAATGGGAGTAGCTAAAAGGGATCCACAATGATTTTGCCCGCCCTCTTCAGATCACATCAATGGTTGGGAGAGAGACTCCAGTTATCCTCTCTGCCACTCTTATGGTCTTGTGGATTGACCTCCAATCTATTTTTCTACAGCAACTGAACCACACTGTGATGCAGCCAGCAAGGACACTCTTAATGGAGCTTCTATAGAAGGTTGACATAATGATGGCCGATAATGTTGCCCGCTTCAGTCATTTCAGGAAATGTAGTCACTGTTGCACCTTCCTGACAAGTGAGGAGATGTGTGTCCATGATAGGTCACTAGTTAAGTGAAGTCCAAGTTCTGCTTTGGATTGGCTTCGTGGACGAAGATTTATGGAGGGGTAATGTCCACGTCAGCTGCAGGCTCGTTTGTGGCTGACAAGTCCGATGTGGGACAGGCAGACACGGTTGCAGCGGTTGCAGGGGAAAATTGGTTGGTTGGGGTTGGGTGTTGGGTTTTTCCTCCTTTGTCTTTTGTCAGTGAGGTGGGCTCTGCGGTCTTTTTCAAAGGAGGTTGCTGCCCACCGAACTGTGAGGCGCCAAGATGCACGGTTTGAGGCGATATCAGCCCACTGGCGGTGGTCAATGTGGCAGGTACCAAGAGATTTCTTTAGGCAGTCCCTGTACCTCTTCTTTGGTGCACCTCTGTCACAGTGGCCAGTGGAGAGCTTGCCATAGAACATGATCTTGGGAAGGCGATGGTCCTCCATTCTGGAGACGTGACCTATCCAGCGCAGATGGATCTTCAGCAGCATGGATTCGATGCTGTCGGCCACTGCCATCTCGAGTACTTCGATGTTAGGGATGAATTCACTCCAATGAATGTTGAGGATAGAGCGGAGACAACGCTGGTGGAAGCATTCTAGGAGCCGTAGGTGATGCCGGTAGAGGACCCATGATTCGGAGCCGAACAGGAGTGTGGGTATGACAACGACTCTGTATATGCTAATCTTTGTGAGGTTTTTCAGTTGGTTGTTTTTCCAGACTCTTTTGTGTAGTCTTCCAAAGGTCCTATTTGCCTTGGCGAGTCTGTTGTCTATCTCGTTGTCGATCCTTGCATCCGATGAAATGGTGCAGCCGAGATAGGTAAACTGGTTGACCGTTTTGAGTTTTGTGTGCCAGATGGAGATGTGGGGGTGCTGGTAGTCATGGTGGGGAGCTGGCTGATGAAGGACCTCAGTTTTCTTCAGGCTGACTTCCAGGCCAAACATTTTGGCAGTTTCCACAAAACAGGACGTCAAGCGCTGAAGAGCTGGCTCTGAATGGGCAACTAAAGCAGCATCGTCTGCAAAGAGTAGTTCACGGACAAGTTGCTTTTGTGTCTTGGTGTGAGCTTGCGGGTGCCTCAGATTGAAGAGACTGCCATCCGTGCGGTACCGGATGTAAACAGCGTCTTCATTTTTGAGGTCTTTCAAGGTTTGTTTCAGCATCACGCTGAAGAAGATTGAAAAGAGGGTTCATGCGAGAAAGCATCCTTGCTTCACGCCATTGTTAATGGAGAAGGGTTCAGAGAGCTCATTGCTGTATATGACCCGACCTTGTTGGTTTTCGTGCAGTTGGATAACCATGTTGAGGAACTTTGGGGGGCATCTGAGGTGCTCTAGTATTTGCCAAAGTCCTTTCCTGCTCTCGATGTCGAAGGCTTTGGTGAGGTCAACAAAGGTGATGTAGAGTCCAGAATCACAGTGCGGCTTTCGCGCAAACAGAGGAACTACTGACATGGTCTTTGCCCTCAGACAGAAGTCCAAGTAGCAATGTAGATAAGTATGAGGTTATCCATTTCGATGTCAATAAGTAGAAGGCAGATTACTATCTGAATGTTGAGAAGGGAAAGCAGAGGTGCAATGAGACCTGGGTGGAATACAAGTAGAGCAGGTAATAAAGAAAGCAAACAACATGTTAGCCTTTTTTTTCCAAGATGTTATGAATATTACATGATCACACAAGATTACAAAATAAAGGAACAGAGGTAGGCTATTCAGCCCATGAAGACTACTCTGCAAATCCACCCTGTTCTCACATCTAGTTTGAAATTCCAGCCTTTTCCCTATATCCCTTGATACCCTGGCTAATTAAATACCTATCAATCTCCTTCTTAAACTCCCCCAATGATTGGGCTTCCATAGCTGTATTTGGCAACAAATTCCACAAATCCATGATCCTCTAACTAAAGAAATTTCTCCTGATCTCTGTTTTAAATGGGTACCTTTAATTCTAAGATTGTGCCACCTTGTTCTGGATTCATTCACCAAGGGAAACATCTTATTCACACCTACTCTGTCCAATCCTTTCAGCATTGGAAATGTTTTTATGAGATCCCCTCTCATTCTTCTATATTCCAATGAATACAGTCTAAGAGCCAATAAATGTTCCTCATATGTTAGCCTTTTCATTCCGGGAATCATCCTGGTAAATCTTCTCTGTACTCTCTCCAACATCATTACATCCCTTCTAAGATAAGGGGCACAAAACTTCACACAGCTCTCCAAATGAGGTCTCACCAGTCCCCCATAGAGCCACATCAACACCTCTTTACTCTTATACACTATTCCTCTTGAAATGAATGCCAACATAGCATTTGCTTTCTTTACTGCCAATCCAACCTGGTGATTAACCTTTAGGTTATCCTGCACAAGGACCCCCCGAGACTCTTTGTATTTCTGAATTTTGAATTTTCTCCCCATCCAAATAATAATCTGCCTATTTATTTCCTCTTCCAAAATGTATAAGTGTACATTTCTCAACATTGTATCTCATCTGCCATTTCTTTGCCCACACTCCTAAAGTGTCCAAGTCTCTCTAAAACCTTTCGGTTTCTTCTACTCTTTCTACATCACCACCTATCTTGGTGTCATCTGAAAACTTTGCCACAAAACCATTCAATCCATGATCTAAATCATCAATATATATTGAAAAAAGAAGTGGCCCCAACACCGACCCTTGCAGAACACCACTAGTAACAGGCAACCAACCAGAACAGGATCCCTTTATTCCCACCCTTTGCTTCCTGCCTATCAGCCAATGCTCATCCCACTCTAATATCTTTCCTGTAATTCCATGTGCTCTCATCTTATTAAGCAGCCTCTTATGCGGTACCTTATCGAAGGCCTTTTGAAAATCCAAATACAAAACATCCACAGCCTCTCCCTTGTCCACCCTACTTGAGATTTCCTCAAAAATCTCTAATAGGTTGGTCAGGCAGGATCTTACCTTCATGAAACTATGCTGGCTTTCTGCAGTTGTACAAGGTCTTGGTGAGACCATACCTTACATATTGGGTGCAGTTTTGGTCTCCTAATCTGAGGAAGAACATTCTTACTATTCAAGGGGTACAGTGATGGTTCACCAGACTGATTTGTAGGATGGTAGGATTGATATACGAAGGAAGACTGGATAGACTAGGGTTATATTCATTGGAATTTAGAAGAATGAGAGGGAATCTCATTGGGATATATTAGACAGATTGGATGCAGGAAGAATGTTTCCCATGTTGGGGAAGTCCAGAACAATGGATCACGGTCTAAGGTGATCAACTTAGGACTGAGATGAAGAGAAATTGTTTCACTGAGAGGGTTTTGAACTTGTGAAACTCGCTTCCACAGCTGAGTCAAGTTCCTGATGGAGTTTGGGATCGAGGTATGGAAAAAAAGCAGGGATAGGGTACAGATTTTTTTTAACTTCCTGATCGTATTGAACAGGCTCAAAGGGCTGAATTTAGATGGAGTGGGGGGGTGGGGGTGAGGGTGGGTGGTGTTAGCAAGAGTGAGGGGGAAGACTATTGCAAAATCAGATAAACCACAAGAAACACCTGCTCCTATTTTCCATGTTTCTATTAAATGAAGAATTTAGTCGAGAGTCATAGAGCACAGAAACAAATAATATCCATGCTGACCATAATACCAATCGACACTTATTCTCTGGATGCTGCTTGACCCACTGAGTTCCTCCAGCATTTTATGTCTTCCTATTTACGAACAGTTGGCCCATTGGTGACCATGTGATTGGAATTCAAGTGCTTATCCACATGCTTCTTAAACATTGTGAGGATACTCCTCTCCTCTGCCTTTTCAAGCAGCCATTTCCAGATTTGAACCATACCCAGTTGAAAAAATTCACTCTCAGATACCCACAAAACACCTTACTCCTCAGCCTAAACCTAATATGCCCAGCTCAGCATGCAGGATGGAGTTTGAAAACTTGACTAAATGGTGCACCAATAACAACCTTGCACTCAGTGTCACCAAAACTAAGGAGCTGATTGTTGACTTCAGGAAAGGAAACCCAGACGTATGCAATCCATTGATCACTGGGGGATAAGAAGTGGAGAGAGTGAGCAAATTTAGGTTCTTGGGAGTTACTATCTCAGAGAAACTTTCCTGGACCCAACACATGAATGGAAATGTGAAGAAAGCATGTCAATGCCTCTACTTCCTCAGGAGTTTGCAGAGGTGTGGTATGATGCCAGAAACCCTGGTAAATATCTACCGAGGTGTGGTGGAAAGTGTGCTGACCGGTTGCATCATGGTCTGGTACATGGGAACTCCAACAGAATCCTCAATGTCAAAGTCAATAAGAGGCTCATTTAAGGACTCGTGCACTTTACTGATTTTCTTTGTTCTCTCTGTACTGAACAGTCAGTTTGTTTACATTCGTTATCTGTTTACAGTTTGTTTACATGCTTATGCTGTGCACAGTTTATTTTTTGTATGACCAATTAATGGTAATTCTGCTGCACCTACAGGAAAAATAAATCTCTGTGTTGTATGTGATGGGACGAATGTACTCTGACAATAAATCTGAAATCTCTCTGACATCTCAGCCAATGGGAAAGTTTCTCATCATCTACCTTCACCATGCCTGCCATGATTTCATTTATGAGGAGAAATGGATAAGATGGTGTTGTTTTCCTTGTGGAAGAGGAAATCTGAGGGGGATCCCATGAGTGTTTATCTCCCCTCAGGATCCCCCTCAAATTCCTCTTTCACGAGGAAAACAACACCTGCTTATCCAGTTTCACCTCATAAACTAAACCTTATATCCCTGGCACATCCAGGTGAATCTCCTCCTTCCTAATTTAAGTGGTTTTTTATTGCATTGTATTTGCTGAACTATGTTGGTAAAACTCCCTCATTACAGGAAGACTGAGTTCCTAGAAAATGATCCATATGTGACTTTACATACAAAATTCCATCATCTGCGCTTGCAATCTAGAATGACCAGATGAAAAAATTTCCATATGGGTTTAAATATGGTTTATCATAGATCACATATTATTAATTAAGACAGAATTTACCCTTTGTTTATCTAAAGAGATTGTTAATTTTGTCTTACCTATTTTCTATCCAGAATCATAATGGGATATATTATGAAAAAGAGATAAACTGTTAATATCAAATTTATAGAATTTGATGTCTTAAAAGTCACAAGTCGAATAAACAATTTATGGATAGGCTATTGATTTACATTATATGCCTAATATGTAATAGGTCTATGATATGTCCAGTTGCTTCTTATTATTAGATGACTTTGTATGTCTTCTTTGGCTTGGCTTTGCGGACGAAGATTTATGGAGAGGGTAAAAAGTCCAGGTCAGCTGCAGGCTCGTTTGTGGCTGACAAGTCCAATGCGGGACAGGCAGACACGATTGCAGCGGTTGCAGGGGAAAATTGGTTGGTTGGGGTTGGGTGTTGGGTTTTTCCTCCTTTGCCTTTTGTCAGTGAGGTGGGCTCTGCGGTCTTTTTCAAAGGAGGTTGCTGCCCGCCAAACTGTGAGGCGCCAAGATGCACGGTTTGAGGCGTTATCAGCCCACTGGCGGTGGTCAATGTGGCAGGCACCAAGAGATTTCTTTAGGCAGTCCTTGTACCTTTTCTTTGGTGCACCTCTGTCACGGTGGCCAGTGGAGAGCTCGCCATATAACACGATCTTGGGAAGGCGATGGTCCTCCATTCTGGAGACGTGACCCATCCAGCGCAGCTGGATCTTCAGCAGCGTGGACTCGATGCTGTTGACCTCTGCCATCTCGAGTACTTCGACGTTAGGGATGTAAGCGCTCCAATGGATGTTGAGGATGGAGCGGAGACAACGCTGGTGGAAGCGTTCTAGGAGCCGTAGGTGGTGCCGGTAGAGGACCCATGATTCGGAGCCGAACAGGAGTGTGGGTATGACAACGGCTCTGTATACGCTTATCTTTGTGAGGTTTTTCAGTTGGTTGTTTTTCCAGACTCTTTTGTGTAGTCTTCCAAAGGCGCTATTTGCCTTGGCGAGTCTGTTGTCTATCTCATTGTCGATCCTTGCATCTGATGAAATGGTGCAGCCGAGATAGGTAAACTGGTTGACCGTTTTGAGTTTTGTGTGCCCGATGGAGATGTGGGGGGGCTGGTAATCATGGTGGGGAGCTGGCTGATGGAGGACCTCAGTTTTCTTCAGGCTGACTTCCAGGCCAAACATTTTGGCAGTTTCCGCAAAGCAGGACGTCAAGCGCTGAAGAGCTGGCTCTGAATGGGCAACTAAAGCGGCATCGTCTGCAAAGAGTAGTTCACGGACAAGTTTCTCTTGTGTCTTGGTGTGAGCTTGCAGGCGCCTCAGATTGAAGAGACTGCCATCCGTGCGGTACCGGATGTAAACAGCATCTTCATTGTTGGGGTCTTTCATGGCTTGGTTCAGCATCATGCTGAAGAAGATTGAAAAGAGGGTTGGTGCGTGAACACAGCCTTGCTTCACGCCATTGTTAATGGAGAAGGGTTCAGAGAGCTCATTGCTGTATCTGACCCGACCTTGTTGGTTTTCGTGCAGTATGTAGGATTTATACATTAAACTCAATAAAAATATTTCAAAAAGCAAGAAACAAATTTGCCTGGACATATTTACTATTATTTCACATCGATTCCATGAGAGTGAATTTTATTCTCTTTTTTTTTGGAACCCAAAACCCAAACATCTATAACCAGGGGTGACCTGTACCATTGAAGAACATAGAACACAGAACATTACAGCACAACACAGGCTCTTTGGCCCTGAATATTGTCCTGATCTATATATTTCTACCAAAAAAAAGTACTAAACCCTTCCTGGCTCTCAATTCTCTATCTTTCTTCCATCCACGTGCCTGTCTAAGAGTCTCTTAAATGACCCTAATGTTTCCACCTCCACCACCATCCCTGGCAAGGTAATCCAGGCTCCCATAACTCTGTGTAAAAAAAAAACTTACCCCTGATGTCTCCCCTAAATTTCTCTCCCTTAGTTTTGTAGAGATGTCCTCTGGTGTTTGCTATTTCTACCCTGAGAAAAAGGTTCTGGCTGCCTATCTTATCCATGCCACTCAGAATCTTGTAGAAATCTATTAAGTCTCCTCTCATTCTTAGCTCCAAAGAGAAAAGTCCCACCTCTGCTAATCTTGCCTCATAAGACTTATTTTCCAATGTGGGCAACATCATGGTACATCTTCTCTGTACCCTCTCCATAGTGTCTATATCCTTCCTCTAATAAGGTGACCAGAATTGAACTCAATACTCTAAGTGTGGTCTCACCAGAGATTTATAGAGTTGCAACATGACCTTTAAATTTAGACATACACCATGGTAACAGGCCATTTCAGCCCAGATTCTGTGCCACCCAATTACAAATCTGGTATATTTCAAATGATGGGCAGAAACCAGAGCCTTTGGGGAAAACTCGCGCAGACAAGTGGAGAATGTACCATCTCCTTACAGAGAGGATGGGACTTGAATCCTGATCCCAATCACTGACACTGTAAAGACATTGCATTAACTACTACGCCAACCGTGACCTCTTGACTCTTGGAGCCCAGCATCCCATAGGCCTTCTTAACTATCCTGTGTGGCAAACTTGAGAGAAGTATGGATTTGGACCCCAAGGTCTCTTTGTTCCTCCACACTGTTAATTATCTGACTATTAACCCAGTAAACCTGCACTCAGCCCTCTGGTTTGGCCTTCCAAAATCCCCAAATTAAACCCCATCTGCCACTTTTCACCCATCTCTCCATCTTATTCACACCATCCACAACTCCTCCAACCTTCGTATTGCCTCCAAACCTACTGACCCATTCTTCCGCTTCTTTATCTAGGTCATTTATAAAAATCACAAAGAGCAGGGGTCCCAGAGCAGATCCCTATGGAACTCCACTAGTCACTGACCTCCAGGCAGAATACTTTCTGCCCAGTATTACTCTGCTTTCTACATGCAAGCCAATTTTTAATCCACAGAGCCCATGCCTTTCTGATGAATCTCTCATGGGATACCTTGTCAAATGGCTCCATATAAACCACATCTACTAATCCTACCTTCATCAATTTCTTTTGTTACCTCCTCAAAAAACTCAATTAGGTTCATGATCCTAGGCAAAGCCATGCTGACTATCCTTCAAATGTTCATAAATCCTATCCTTCAGGATCTTCTACAACAGTTTGTACATACACTGGTCTATAGTTCCCAGGATGCTGCCTAATATCTTTTCATTATTTAAGAAGATTGTTGCAAATGAACAACCCTTTTAATTTTGTTAGGGACTAAAGGGTCTTTGTTAGCACTAACAAAGGAACAGCAATGGAAAATTCACCAGAAAATAGTAAATTCAAAATAATAGCTTTTTTAAAATTTAACTATTAATAACACAACTTATCTCTAAATTTAACCTCACTACGCACAAATGTAAGTAAGTGTGTTTGTGTAATTAAAGACACACACTGAAAAGTCCATTTTTAAAACTTCCGTTTAATTTTAGTCTTGTTTGAAGGTCTTCAATTTTCAGGTCAAAAATAATTATAAAGCTCTTTTGAACATCATATCTTCAGGCCTCTTTAAACTCACAATTCTTTCCCTGAGCTCCTTGAGATATTCTTAAATAGAAGTGACCATCTTCTGAGTCACAAATTTATCTCCTATGAAAAAGATAATAAACTTTCTGTCTTCCCAGGATGAAATCTTCTTCTCTTGAATGAAGATTTTGGAATCTCTTTTCCAAACGATGAGATTGTCCTCTTAATCTTAAAGAGACATTTAGAAGTAGGCTTCTCTTTTGAAATCTACTTATTCTGTGTCCCCCTTTTCTTGCAATAACACATAGCAGCACCTATTCTGGTTACTGTAATCAACCTTCTCTTCCAACTCCTGTGTGTGTCACACAAGGTTTTGATTTCTGAAAACTGATCTAAAGGTGTCTGAATTTGAAAATATATTTCTCCAAATGACGTGACAGTTACATCATCAACGAGGTCAGTCCCAATTCTTGGAAACTGCATGCCTATCAATTTCTTTTCTGCAAAACTTCTGGTCTTTTTCAAAATGTCTCCATGCCCATAACAACCTCTCACCTTATCTCTGTTCAAGAGGCTTGTGGTTTGGTTTAAAAATGATGGCTTCCTTCAGCAGTTCTTATTGAGTACTTAGATACTTCAGTTTTTAATAAAGGGAACACTCCATTGTTAATGAATAATTAAAATCCACTTCAATTCCATTAGCTGTCTTTCTAGATGCTGCGATTCTGAGAATGAACTCTCTTCTCTGAGTACAATGGTTCTCTATGAACGTACTGTGACCTGTGTGTAACTCTATAACCACCCAAACTAACTTATTAAACCATATCTATATAAAATATAGTTCTAACACAAAATTAAGGATTAATATAAACACAGATCCATTTCAAGATGCTTAATCCATATGCAAAGAAGATGGATATGGACATGGTAATTCGAGTGGGAGAAGTTATATCTACTGTAAAAATCCTGTCAGAGGTCCTTTAGGGCAAATCGTTTGTTTTAGCAAATGTAACTTTCTGCACTGTGTTTCCAGTGAACTGGGATTCACTGATAGTGTGCTGCGCTGATGGCTATCTCTGCCTCCCGGCTCCACCCCCATCTGCTCACATATAACCCCGGTTTCCTGCCTAAACCAGAACACTTCCGAAAACTACTGCGAGACCCTACCATAGTTATAAACCAATAAAAGCATTTGTTCTCCTTCCAGTCGTGAGAGCTTTTATTCACGCCACAATTTTATTAGCATATTCCCTAATGAAGGAAGTGCTACTCAAGCCAGGTACGCTGCTGATAGACGCTCTGTCCCCCGAGGCAGCTGAGGAGTTCACATACTTGCTAGACAGCCTCCAGAGCTACCTGAATGTGACCAGCGAAGTCCTCCACACAGTGTGGAGGTCCGCATTCCTTTTGAGGGTAGGAACAAAAGGATATGCAGTCATCAGGAACTGCATTACATATGACACTGCCATCGAGGCTGTCTCAAAGGCTCGGAACCTGAAGTTGTAAAACGAAGTCCTAGCGAGGCACTGACTAGCTCTACGTCGTCAACGGCCCAGGAGAGACCATCGATAACTGCCTGTTAGATCTGTGGACACTTGCCAAGAAATGCATGTATGAAGCAGCTACGAGTTTCATTGGTGAGGTAGAACAGATCCAGGACACTCTAGTCACAGTAGTCCACTCAAGGTACATGAGGCAGCGACTATTTGAGTCGGGTACGAAGGACCTGGCTAGCCACGTCAAGCTGACCAAATCATTGGAACTTCGAAGCCAGCGAGCTTGCTCACCCAGATGACCGGTTCCAAGGACCAGCTGTTCCTGCCACCCCTGCCCTAATGGCTGCCGCTTCCCATGCCAGGGAGTGCTTTCTCTGAGGCAAGAGCCAGCATCTCAGATCTCATTGCCTGGCTAAAAACTCAGTGTGTTCCAGCTGTTGCAAGAAAGGGCATTGGGCAAGTGTTTGCTGCGTGAGGGGAAGCCTGGGGAAGTCGGCCTGCACTGGACCCGGATCCGATTCTAGCCTCAAGCTGTCAGCCCCAAATTCACCTGAACCCACTTGCTGTGCTACACACCAATGATGGGTGAGAGAGAGGAAATGGCACAAAAAAGACTCGGCGGCCATCTTGCCACAAAAAAAGTCGATCCAATCTTGCCCAGGACGGTGAGGGCCACTCAAGTGAGGAGTTATGGAGTCTCCGGGGTCCTAGCCTCAATGGTTCTAGATCAGGACAAACTTTACCAGCTCATCAACTCCATAGTGACTGGGAAGGTAAATGGACATTCACTAAATGCCTAATCGACACAGGCTCTACTGAAAGCTTCATAGACTCACGGACTGTACAAGAGTACAACCTAAAGATGTATCCTTCCAATTATTGCATATTCCTTGCGTCTCATTCGCATTCTATGTGTATTCAACAACATTGTCTAGTATATCTGTCATTTGAAGGGGGGGGAGGTGGAATTTCTGTAAGATTCACCTGTATGTACTCGATAAATTTTGTGCTCCGGTGCTGTGAGGTCTCAACTTACTGTGTCAACTTAAAAGTGTGACCTTGAAGTATTCTGGTCCCCTCTCCCCTGTAATGTTTCGGAATGGAGGGCCCCTAAAATCAGAACCCACATGCAGCTTCTCCACACTGAATATTAACCCCCCCCCCTTATCTTGCTGAACCTGTCCTAGGACTGCAAACCTATTGCTACCAAGATCAGGAGGTACAGCACAGCAGATTGAGATTTCATAAAGCCTGAGACACAACATCTGCTTGATGAAAGTATCATTGAATCTCGCACCAGCCAGTGGAGAGCGCAAGTGGTAGTGGTAAAAGGGGAAAACGAGTCCAGGCTAGTAATGGACTATAGCCAAACTATTAATCAGTACACACTCCTCAATGCATACCCCCTCCCTCGAATTTCGGACATGGTGAATGATATTGCGCAGTATCGGGTCTATTCAACCATTGACCTGAAAGCTGCTTATCACCAGCTTTCAATCTGTTCCAAGAACCGTCCACACATTTGAGGCTAACGGTCGTCTCTATCAATTCTGGAGGGTCCCTTCCAGTATCACTAATGGGGTTTCTATCTTCCAGAGGCAGATGGACAGAATGGTGGATGAGTATGGGCTGAAGGCTACCTTCCCATACCTCGATAACGTCACCATCTGTGGCCATATCTTGGAAGACCATGTCACCAACCTACAGATTTTTCACCATGTGGCGAAAGCCCTGAACTTCACTTATAACTCTAACAGGTGCGTGTTCAGAACTAAAGGTCTGGCTATCCTTGGCTATGTGCTGGAAAATGGCATAATTGGCCCCGATCCCGATGGGATGCATCACCTGTTAGAGCTCCCCATTCCCAGGACCACAAAGCATTTAAGGAGACGTCTGTTGTTTTTCTTATATTATGCCAAATGGATTCCTCAATATGCTGTTAAGGTTAAGCCTCTTTTAAAAGCCACTAATTTCCCCCTCTTGGTTGAAGCCCAAATGGCTTTTAACTACCTCCAAAATCACATTGCAAAAGCCGTCATGCATGTGGTGGACGTGAATGTATTTTTCCAAGTGGAAAGCGATGCTTCGGACTTAGCCCCGGCCGCTACACTCAACCAGACGGGCAGGCTGATTGCATTTTTTTCTCGGACATTACAAGGCCACGAACTCTGGAACTCATCTCTGGAAAAGGAGTCTCAAACCATTGTAGAAGCTATGAGGCACTGGAGACACTACTGGCTGGAAATTTATGCTCTTCACTGACCAGGACATTCATATTTAATAATGTCAAGAGGGGGAAAATCAAAAATGACAAGATTGCTAGGTGGAGGATCGAGCTTTCCACCTACAATTATGATATTGTCTATTGGTCAGGAGCTCTTAATGATCCTCCAGATGCCTTATCCAGAGGAAGTTGTGCCTCTGGACACACCAGCCAACTGCAATCTCTGCATAATGAGTTCTGCCATCCGGGGGTTACCTGCTTGGCTCATTTTGTCAAGGCACGCAATCTGACCTACTCCATGAAAGATGTCAGTGAAATGACCAGGTCTTGCCAGGTCTGTGTGAAGTGCAAGTTGCACTTCTACCATCCCGCAAAGGTGCACCTGATCAAGTTATGCAAGCCCTTTGATCAGCTTAGTGTCGATTTTAAGGGACCTCTCCCCTCCCTGAATGGGAACATTTTCTTCCTCTCTGTCATTAGTGAGTACTCCCACTTCCCATTTGCCATTCCATGTCCAGACACGTCCACTTCATCAGTCATAAAGGCCCTAGACTCCATTTTCTCCCTGTTCGGGTATCCCAGCTATATTCATCATGACCAGGGCTTATCCTTCATGAGTGAGGAGCTACGTCAGAACCTGCTGGCAAGAGGCATTGCATCCAGCAGGTCTACTAGCTAAAACTCCAGGGGGAACGGGCAGGTTGAAAAAGAAAAATGCCATGGTCTGGAAGGCTGTCAAACTGACCCTGAAATCAAAACTCATGCTGTCAGGATGACCTCCATATAGATCTCCATTCCATCTGGTCTCTACTATATACCACAACCAACGCTACTCCTCACAAGCTCCTATTAAATTTTGAAAGAAGGTCAGCATCGGGAACTACACTCCCAACCTGGCCCACCACTCCTGGTCCAATCCTTCTCAGGAAGCACGTGAGGAGAAGCAAGACCGACTCCCTGGTGGAAAGGGTGAAACTGCTCAATGCCAATCCCACATATGCCTCTGTGGAGTACTCGGATGGCAGAGAGGACACCGTCTCCATCAGGGACCCGGCACCCACCGGAACAGAGAGTTCATTGCCTCAAGTGCCCTGCGATCCACGGAGCAGGCCCAGTCAAGACTTCAGGGGATCTGGTTCAGGAGGACAGTACATCCCCCTCCACCATAGAGCCGGAGACCCAACCCTCCTCTCCTCCCTCACAAGGGGAATAGGAGACCCAAGAGGTCCAAGGCGCTCCACTAGGATCTCCAGACCCACGGACCGCTTAAATCTGTAAATTTATAAATAACTATATTTTTTGACTTTTTTTTAGAATCCATGTTCTCTGTCTTCATTCACAGACCCTAAATTCTGCTGGAAGGGGTGAATGCAGTGACGTGGGATTCACTGGTAGGGTGTTGTGGTGATGGCTGGCCCTGCCTCCCGGCTCCACCCCATTTGCTCACATATAACCCCGGTTTCCCGCCTAAACCCAGATCCCTTCTGAAAAATACTGTGAGACCATATCCATAGTAATAAGCTAATGAAAGCACTTGATCTCCCTCCAGTTGTGAGAACTTTTATTCACGCCACAGTGTTCAGACCAATACAAAGACAAAATGAATGCAGTTTTCCCAAAGATACCAATCATTGGATAAGAATCTCCTTCCAATGATCCAGAGGGGTGTTAAAACTCACCTGATATTTTTCAAAGAGTTTGAGGGATTTTGAATGTTATCAATGGTTGAGTCTCCTCAGAGAATTCCAAGGTGTGGCACACCTTTGAATGGGGACATTTTACATTATTAATGTCTCACCCTTTATTTTGAGGCTGTGACCTTTGATTTTAGATTCTTCAAATAAGTACAGCACCCTCAGCTAAGGTGAACATTCATGTCAAGTCATGTCAATTCACCTTTATTTGTCGATCATACCATGCCTTGCACAGTAATGATGAGATAGCATTTCTCCATGACCATGGAGCAGATTTACATAAATATAAGTTAAATAGAAGTCAAAATATTAAGACGTATACAGTAAAGTCCATGGTTCACTATCCACATATGTTCTGGGATGATGGCTTGGAGAGAATAACTATTGCACAATATGGACGTAAGGGCCTGAGTGCTACGGTACCTCCTACCAGATGTTAGAAGGGAGAAAAGTTTACATGAGGAATGTGTGAAGTCCTTCACAATGTTTATTGGTTTCTGCATGCATCGTGTATTGTAGATGTCCGTCATGGTAGAAAGTGACTCCCCTCCCCCCCAAAATGATCTTTTCTGCTGACTTCACTATCCTTTGCAGGGTCTTGCGATCTGAGGTAGTACAGCTTCCAAACCAAGCAGTGATGCAGTTGCACAGTATGTTCTCAATACATCCTCTATAGAATGTAGTGAGGATAGAAGGTAGGAGATGAACTTTCCTCTGCCTTTGCAGGAAGTAGAGGCACTCCTGAGCTTTCTTGGCTCTGGAACTGGTGTTAAGGGAGCAGGTGAGATTCTCCACCAAGTGCACTCCAAGGAATTTGATAGTCTTGACAACCTCAATGGTCAAACCATCTGTAATCCGCATCAAAAGAACCAAAGACTTGTTGATCCAAACCAAGGCTTTTATTAACTAAAAGACTGGAGCATATCACAAGTAGGTCGACCAGTCCAGTATGACCTGGTCTGGCTAGGAGCAATCCTTTAAGACCTGCCAGTAGGTGTGGCTACACTCTCAGCCAATCACAGTCATCCTACACTACCATCTGTACATATGCACATATACACATTGGTGATAGAATCTGTACTATCACACCGTCAATGGTCAGCAGACAGTGATTCCTTCCAGGCCCTCCTGAAGCCAACAACCATCTCTTTTATTTTTTTTGAATATTTTATTTATGATTTTCCAGTCTTGAACTCAGTTATCAACATTATTAGCATCTATGTTAACATGGTCAGCAATGACAACAATTTACAATAATCCATATTATACCATTTCCGTAGAGTTCAAGCTCCTTTTATCTCCCTTCCACCCCAACCCCCATATTCGGCACTGGACGTATAAGTAACCACACATACACAGGTCACTAAAGACATTCACAACAAAGGGATAGAACATACAGGAGGATTTTGTGAATTTGTCACAGCATGGTGGCCAGAATGCAAGCTATTTCATTTTCTTGATTTTGCCTGGTTGGGATGAGTTGGATCTCCCATGTTCCGCCCCCCATCCCCTCACAGCAGTGGAGGGGTGGGCACGTGAGGCAGGACAGCAAGACACGGTGATCTGTCTATAGTCGTGCTTCCACAAAATTTAAATATGGCTGCCAAATTATTTTGAAGGAGTCATATATTTTTTTCTTAAGTTATAAGTGATTTTCTCCAAGGGAACACAGCTTTGCCTTTCTCTGTTCCAGCACATGATGCTCAGGCAGGAGTTGGATTTCCAGGTAACTGCTAAGTACTTCCTGGCCACTGCCAATGCGATCATTACAAACTGAACAGATCGAAATCAGAATGATCAGATCAATGTTTTAGATGCGGCGTCGAGACAGGCACCTTGCTGCACACAGTCTGGACGTGTACCAAGGTGAGACCCTTTTGGGTGGAATGAGGCCCAGCCCTTGGGAAAACCATCTCTTGTTTGATTAACATTCAGATACAGATTGTTGACTGTATTGTTGACATTAGCGACTGCACCTTATTGCTACATCCATGCTATATACACCCTCTTGAGCCCTTCATGTATTTTGTGTGTTTCAAGAGGTCACCTTACCTTCTAAAGAATAGATGTCTGGGCTTGGCCTATCATTCTGCTCGTCCATGAAGAACTACCTTCCCAAGAAATGATTGAGGAACGTCAGCTTAATTCTGTCTATGGGAATTATATCCCTCTTTAGGTAAAGAGAGCAAAACTGCACAGCACTTACTCCAGGTGGAGGAGACAAAATGGGTATGCTACAATGGAAAGGGGTAACAGAAGAGATCCACAGAGAGACATTAACCATATAACCATATAACCATATAACCACTTACAGCACAGAACAGGCCAGTTCGGCCCTACTATTCCATGCTGTAACAAATCCCCACCCTCCTAGTCCCACTGACCAGCACCCGGTCCATACCCCTCCAGTCCGCTCCTCTCCATGTAACGATCCAGTCTTTCCTTAAATGTAACCAATGATCCCGCCTCAACCACGTCTGCCGGAAGCTCATTCCACATCCCTACCACCCTTTGCGTAAAGAAATTTCCCCTCATGTTCGCCTTATAATTTTCCCCCTTCAATCTTAAACCATGCCCCCTAGTTTGAATTTCCCCCACTCTTAATTGAAAAAGCCTATCCACATTTACTCTGCCTGTCCCTTTTAAAATCTTAAACACCTCTATCAAGTCCCCCCTCAATCTTCTACTCTCCAGAGAAAAAAGCCCTAGTCTGCACAACCTTTCCCTGTAACTCAAACCTTGAAATCCTGTCAACATTCTCGTGAACCTTCTCTGCACTCTCTCTATTTTGTTTATATCTTTCCTATAATTTGATGACCAAAACTGTACACAGTACTCCAAATTTGGCCTCACCAATGCCTTGTACAATTTCATCATAACCTCCCTACTCTTGAATTCAATACATTGCAGCACTCTTGCCAGCCTGATGGACTTATTCCCTCTAATCAATGAAAAGATCCCTTGAAAGATGAATAGTGTGGAGTGGCTGATCTTTCAGAAATTCAAGCTTGATCTCCATGGATCCCCAGTAACTCAGAGAAGAAATAATAATGTAGGGCCATTTTATCTTCTTCAAGCCATTTGTAAACATTTTAAAGTTATAAAGAATTTGAAATATCTATTCACTTTCAATGGGCTTGTTGCTCCAACAACCCTGTATAAGAATCATGTACTATGCTCAACCAAAGTTTGTAACCCTGGTAAAGAATTGTGATACATATCAGATTGTTCAGAAATACAATGTTCCAATTTATAAGGATTCAAGTTGTTACAAAGGGTGCAGAGAACAATTTTTTGCCTTGAATTTTCCACGGTCATCCAGTCTTCTAGAGTGATAGCCATAAGACTTTGTCCATTTACAGTTGTCTACTGATTGGACAGGTAACTTCACCAGTTCAACCTCAGTGTTTGTGAGAATGAATTTAATTGCTGGAACAGCCCATTGGAAAAAGAAGATCAGCTCCCAAATGAAAGCCAACAACATGAGTGCATGAACTCATCGTTAACAGTAGACCAAATGGAATCTGCCAAGTGGTCAGTGAGAGGAGACAATCAACTTAATTCCATGAATTGGATTGAATGCCAAATCTCAATGGGGATAGGAGACTGCTATTCCCACTGGCTGTGCCAAGTGGCTTGTTTCCTACTAAAGTTTAATCATCCAGAAGTTATGTCCATGTAGGTGTCTTAAATCTCATTAAGTCTTTAAATACTAAATGATATATTGACTTTGTATCCATTGTGAGGCAGAATTATTTGTCATGTGATATGCTTGCTGGGGAATAAAGATGTTTATAATTTCTCACACCGTCATCCTCTGTATTCTTTGAGCAACTTAATGCTGTGTTAAACAGTATCAAATTTCCATTATCGGAACAATAGATTCACAACATGCTTTGCGTAAATACAGCTTTTGGCATCATGCAAATGCTAGCCCCTTTGCCAGTATCTGGGAAGCATATCCTGACTTGCCAGCAACTGTCTTGCATGACAAGAGACCAGAGGAAAATGTATCGCAACATGTAAGGCAATGAAAAAGATCCAAGTGCAGCATAATATTTGTACATGAACTCTCTCCGCATTACTGCTGGTGTAAGCGCAAGCCCTAACTGAGTCCATGAGGCAAAAAGTTTCCTGATACTAAAAATCGCCCCATACAAAGAATATCAATAAACTGAAGTGACAAGTCAAATTCCATTTCTCATTGTGTTGGAGGCTTGGATTTGGGCTCGGGTTTTTTTTTCCAAACTTTATTTAAAAGATAGAAAAAAGCAACATAACATACAGAATAGTAATAATCAAAAAATGATTTTACAAAGATATATATAAAAAAACCAAAACAAAACAAATAATTAAAAAAATAATTTTAAAAAGTCCAAAGCAACAAAAAAAAAGCCCACCCCACCCTCCCACCCCTTCAGCCAGGTCCTTTAAGGGGAGCAAAAAAATATATAGATTATATACACATAAAAAGAAAATATTATAAATGTTAATAACATTTCAAAGTATATCTAAATGCATATTTTTCAAATACGGAGACTAGTTACTGTCACATTTGTGGCCCGAAATGTGAAGTTAATGAAACATTAAACACAACTTTTGTCAGGTAAACTTCTCAGAGTCTTTTATTCTCCGGTTTCCTTTGTTCTCTTGCTTGTGTTCTTATCTCTCTCTCATACCACGTGACTTCCGGTATATCTCATACATATTCATTATCATGACATCCCTCATTTAATCAGAAATAAACTTTACCTTCACTTATCAATATCCCTCGGAAACATACAAACATCGTAACTAATGGTAATACTATAACTCAACTACATAAAGTTTACTTCCTACAGCACTCATACATGCACTTTATGATATAAGATTAAAATACTGTCCCAAAGTTCTTATTAAAACTATGGCACAAAGTCTTCGTATCGTTTGGGCACTTTCCGGTTTCGTTTCGGCCTGCCTGCGATATTGTTGTCGCTTCTCGGTTGTTCACTCTCAGCGTCGGCAATACTGCTCGCCACGGCTTCAGGTGTTTCTGGCGCTCTAGTCACTTCATCAGGAGTGCTGGTAACTGCCTCTGGAACATCATCAGGTCTCTCAGTTTCAGCATCTCGTATTGGCCTTTCAACCTCTTCGTTCAATGTATCTCTGGACTGGTACCTTTTTACACTTGATACATTTCTCTTATACAGGACTCCAGTCGGAGACTTGACTGTCACCATACTGCCACTTCTGGATACAACAGTATAGGGTTAATAGTAATAAGGTGTGTCTAGCTTACCACCAGTTTCATGCCTCACTAGAACATTATCTCCTGGCATGATGTCTGAGTACTTGGCTCCACGTTTCGAATCTGTGTACAGCTTTGCTGCACCTTTCTTTTCAGCATCGTGGTCCCTCATCTCCTGGTCGTCTCGGATTTCCTTTATTTCTGGCATTTTTGTGCGGATTTTTCTCCCAAAAAATGCTTTTGCAGGACTTTTTCCAGTGGTTGCATGAGGCATTGCTCGATAGACAGCCACATAAGATAGCAATGCTTCTCGCCAATTTTGTCCTTCTGCGTGTGCAATCCTCAATCGTTTTTCAATGGATTGATTTTGTCTCTCTACTTGCGGCCATTTCGGAGTTACTTTATGATGGTGGATACCTGTGGTCCTCATGTATTCCGCAAATGTCTCTGAAATGAATTGTAGACCATTGTCAGGGTATAATGTAACAGGTAATCCATATCTTGCGAATATCTCTGCTAATGCTTGTATTGTTTTTTCAGTGGTTGTGGACTTCAACACCATGTATTCATAGTATCTGCTGTAGTAATCTATCACTACCATAATTGATTCACCCGTCGGTAAAGGTCCAAGAAAATCAACAGCTAAGTCGATCCATGGTCCTGTCGGAAGTTGCGTACTCCGGATCGGTTCTGGTGGATTACTCCTACTTGTGATTTGACATCCGTGACAAGTTTTAACAAATTTCTCTGCATCTTTATCACAACTTGGCCACCATACCTTGGTTCTGAGGTTTTGCTTGGTACCAACAATACCTAGGTGTCCTTCATGCGCTAAGGATACGATCTTCGGTCTCAATCTTTGCGGAATCACCAATCTGCAACCTCTTAATACACACTGTCCGATGCAACAAAGTTCGTCTCTGATGGGAATGTAAGCCTTGTGAGTACACTTGTCCCATTGTCCACTCTGTATGCATTCTCTTACTACCCTGAGTTCTGGATCACGTTCGGATTCTCTCTCGACTTACTTCATAGTCACAGCTTTCAGTGTCGACTGAATAGCTACGAAGCGTACAAAGCTCTCTGTTTCTGTTCCCAATTCTGACTTGGATTGTGGACCACCATCCTTCACCAATCTGGACAGTGGATCAGCAATGTTTGTTTTCCCTGCAATGTGGATTACTTTATATTTGTAGGGTTGTAGTATGAGTACCCATCTCTCTATTCTGGCACATGGTTTGGATCTAGGTGCATAGATCACCTCTAATGGCTTATGATCTGTGATGAGTTCAAATTCAATGCCGTATAAATATGCATGGAACCTCTCACAGGCCCATACAAGTCCGAGTGCTTCTTTCTCCGTCTGAGAGTATCTTCTTTCCACATCTGATAACGATCTGCTGGCATAGGCAATGATTCTTGGTCCTCCATCATGTATCTGGACCAACACTGCTCCTAAACCAACTGGGCTGGCATCCGCTATGACTTTGGTTGATGCCGCTGGATTGTAATATCCAAGAGTTTTTGCATCTGTCAGGCTTTGCTTCAGCGCTGTGAATGCTTTCTTCTGCTCAGATCCAAAATGAAATGGTACACCTTTCCTGGTTAGTTTCCTTAGTGGTTCTGCCACTGTAGCGAAATTAGGAATGAACTTTGCACAAAAATTGACCAATCCTTGGAAACTCCTCACCTCTGTTGCATTCTGAGGTGCACGTGCCTCTTCAATAGCTTTCACCTTGGCCTCTGCAGGGTTTAGTCCTTCCCGTGTAAGTCTGTGTCCCATGAAGTCCATTTCTGACACACCGAACTGGCACTTGTTTCCATTCACGGTAAGGCCTGCCTCCTGTAGTCTAGATAGTACACGCCTCAACCGTTTGTCATGCTCTTCCTTCGTTGGTGCATGGACTATGATGTCGTCAGAAATGTTGGCAACTCCAGGAATGCCTTGAATCACTCGATGGATTTCATACTGGTAGATCTCCGAAGCTGCATTAATTCCAAATGATAGTCTCTTGTAACGATACAATCCACAGTGAGTCACAAATGTTGTCACATCTCAGGAACCTGGATCCAGCTCTAATTGATGATAGACCCACTTCAGATCAATTTTTGAGAATATCTTGCTGGTAGTTAGTTCTTGAAGTATTTCCTCCACCGTTGGTATAGGGTGTCGTTCTTTAATTATAGCTTCATTGGCCATTCTCATGTCAACACATAGTCTTATGTCACCCTTTGGTTTGGGCACAATCACAATGGGACTGACCCATTGTGTCGAATGTTCCACCTGTTCTATAATGTCTTGTTCGATCAATTCTTTAATTTTGGCTTCGACTTTCCCACGAAGTCCAAACGGAGTTCAGCACATTGGTTGTGCCTTGGGTTTGACCGTTTCATCTACCGCTAGCTTCAATTGTCGACCTTTCAGCTTTCCTACTCCTTGGAAGGCTGCGGAGAATTCTTGCTTCATATCCTCGTATGACTGAATTGAATTGACACAAGCTCCAATATGAAGTATTGCCAGGTCTTGCGCTGTGCTTCTACTCAGCAATGGTTCTCCCCTCTCTTCTATGACCATAAACTCTGCTTCGGTGTACTTATCTCCAGCTTCAACAGTTGCAGTAAAACATCCAATGGTCTGCAATGGCTTGGTTGCTGTGTATGGATACAGTTTCTTGGAACACTTCTTTGAGGTACAGATGATCTTTTTCCTTTTCAACTTCTCCCATAAATGTCGATCAATCACATTACTGACACTGCCTGAGTCTACAATGACCTGAACTGTCACTTCCACCAATGATCACTGGGACCTTCTCATGACGTACTTCATTCAACGTAAATTGGGAACAACTCTGTTCCTCCTGGGTATCATCATCGTCACCGTCTATCTGGCGAATGGTGTCTTTCTTTCCAGGATACATTCCTTTCACCCATACTTTGCCTTTGGAAGTTGTACTCTTCCTCTTCTGGTCTGCATTGGACTTGCTTTTGCACTTCTTTGCAAAGTGGTCCTTACCTCCACACTTTCTGCAAACTTTGCCTTTGGCCGGGCAATATGGGTCTTTTCCAAAGTGACCTCGGTTTCCACATCGATAACACTCCACGTCCTGTGTCGGTGTATATCTTGGCTGATTATGGCGATGTGAGAGCCTCTTAATTTGCTGGCTTGAGTTGTCTTTCAGGGTCATGGTATGAAATTGCCCTTCAACAGCCTCTAATGCAGCAGCAATGGCTAAAGCATCGGTGAGTTCCAACTCACTCCCTCTTTCCAGTAGACGTCTTCTGAGTTTATCTGATCTACAGTGCTGTACGACTTGATCCAGTAATTGGTTGTCCAAATCAGCTGGCATGTAATTGCATCCAACAGCTAGCTGGCATAGTCTCGTCACGTACTGAGTAATTGTCTGGCCATCTTCTTGTCTCGTTCTCCGAAACAAATGGTGTTGAAATGTAGCATTCGGTGTCACTACATAGTGTGCATTTAATGCATCTACTGCTTTCCGGTACTCATCCTTTCTTCCAGTATTCAAAAGTGTCTTAAATGTTTCCCGAACTGAGGGTCCTGCAGTGAAAAGAAGTAATGCCCTTCTCTGCGCTTTTTGTTCAACTGTACCGGTATGTAGAAATAGGCCACGACTGTCGGCGTAGGATTCAAATTCTTCCAGCCATGCCTTCCACTTCACACTTACAGTACTTGCATCACCAGTCGGGTCAAAATGAGCAATTCCACTATGTGTTAGAAAGTCACCGTCTGCACCAGCCATGAGGAAATATTCCAGCCTCAAAAGTACTGAGTCAAAGAGAAAATTCTTATCACCTTGAAGTTGTCTGTAATCCTCTGTAATCTTGTTTAGTCTTTAATTTTCTTCAAGCTTTTCCCATCCTCGTCGCCAATGTCACATTTGTGGCCCGAAATGTGAAGTTAATGAAACATTAAACACAACTTTTGTCAGGTAAACTTCTCAGGGTCTTTTATTCTCCGGTTTCCTTTGTTCTCTTGCTTGTGTTCTTATCTCTCTCTCATACCACGTGACTTCCGGTACATCTCATACATATTCATTATCATGACAGTTACTAACAAAAGAAGAATAATTATCATGTAAATTATAAGTTTTTTTTCCATAACAACACATACTTTCAATTCATTGTGCCAATGTGATATATTAATCTCAGTATCACCTTCCCAAGTACTAGCAACACATTTATGCGCTACTGATAACATCAAACGTACAAAAGCAATTTGAATTTTATCCAATCCCATTCACCTTAATGAATACAAATTTCCCAACAAAAAATCATTGGATCTAACGGTAGTATAAAATTATATAATTTTTCCAAACCTACTTTAATTCCTTGCCAAAATGATTGAATTTTAGCACAAGTCCAAATGGCATGAAGAAAAGTTCCAATACATGAGCCACATCTAAAACAAGAATCTGAATTACTAAACCCATATTTTTTTTTAGCTTTTCAGGGGTCAAATATAATTTATGTAAAAAATTATAATTAACCATCCCATATCTTACATTAGTCAATTTAATTACATTGTCCTGACACATAGTCACCCAATCATCTTCAGGAAAAATAAATACTAAATCACTCTCCCATTTAAGTTTAGATTTCTCCCAATCTGATTTATCCATACTATCTTGTAACAAATTATACATAACTAAAATATAACCCTTTTTCGGTATAGAGGAAATCAAAGATTCAAATCTCGACAAAGTAGGTAAAGTCATCTCTCTACCATAATTATCTTTTATCAAAGCTCTGTTGATAATACACAAACAAAGAATTTACAGGTATATCAAATCTTTCTCTCAATTGATTTAAAGAAAGAAATTGCCCGTCTTCAAAACAATCTTGTATTGTCTTTATACCTTTAGAGTCCCAAATCTTTAAATGATTATTAAACATTGAAAAAGGAATAAGCTGATTATTATACAATGGAGTTAGAATTGATAATTTATCTTTTGACCCTAACATCCTGTTTTTTTTTATCCAAATGTTTCAATATTGGCATATCATATTGCTGTAATAAAATCAAATTCTAATGAAATATAAATTCATGTATCTTAATCCTAGAAATATATGCCATCTTTAATTTAGCCCAGCTAGGAGGCTGATCTAAATCCATCAATCTACTAACAAACTTCAACTGGGTGTAATGGAGGATTTAGACCAGCTTATGCAAGAAGGGATGCAGTTGCATCAGAAGACATAATCTAAATTCCACCACGGGGCCCAGGGATGCAGTTGAATCGGAAGATATAATCTAATTTACACCATGAGGCCAAGGATGCATATGAATCAGTAGACATTATCTAATTTCCACCATGAGGCGCAGAGATGCAGTTGTCTTTTGTTGGTCACAGACTGTCAGGAGACCTTGAAGATAATTAAATCATTTATTCAAAGAGATAAGCTATGAGTAAACAACTTTTGGGTAATATAAGCCATGGTTCTACTGCTGAAGTTTGAGACTCTCCGAGAGGTGGCAACATCTCAGCAAGAAGAAGAAGTTTTGGACTCCAACCAACGTTCCAGTTGGGGGAGGTGGAGAAGCTGCCCAGACAACCTACTACAAATGTGTGGTCATTGATTCACCTTGGCAGTTGGGACCAGTCCAGGCATTGATAAGTATAATTGGGAAGGGCTTGCATATTGTAGTTTGAAATCAGCTTTAGATTTAGTAATAAAGATTTGTATAAACTGAAGTGCTCTCGCCATGTGTCTCTGTTTTCTTTCGGTAGCTCAAACACTGTGACCAATCTAAAATGAACAAAGTGAGAGGTACACTGGGCCGCTTCATAATAATTTTGAAAATGTGGTAAATGTAGTCTGCCCAATGCATACTTCCATGTAAGTCTATGCAATGCCACTCGAGCTAATTTACCTTTCCATAAAAACTCACACACTGCTTTATTCAAATCTTGAAAAAAACCTCTTTGGATGTAAACAAGGTATTGACTGAAATAAATATTGAATTTGAAGAAAAATATTCATTTTAATACAATTAACCCAACCAATCAAAGTTAATGGAAGATCTTTCCACTAAATCAAATATTTAATCCATAATATAGGTACATAATTTAATTGATATAATGATTGATAATTAGTATCCATATACACACCTAAATATTTAATTTTACTTGTCCACCTTAGTTTTATAATAGTTTTAAATTCAGAATAATCTCCCACTCCAACTGATAAAAATTTCATTTTTATCCCAATTAACTTTATATCCTGATAATTTCTCAATTTTGAAAAACACTCTTGTAATTGTTTCAACGGTCATTTCGGTTCCGTCAAGTCTATCAACACATCATCCACAAATAAGTTAATTTTATATTCTTCATTCTTTACCCTCATCCCTCTAATTTCTTCATTTTGTCTAATAACCTGAGCTAATGGTTCAATAGCCAATGCAAATAAGGCTGGTGACAATGGACAGCCCTGTGAGTTGAATGAGTCAATTTAAATGGTAAAGAAATCTGTCCATTTGTCAGCACCATAGCAATCAGGTTTGTATATAAAGCCTTAACCCAACCTATTAAAAAAAGGGCCAAATTTAAATTTCTCTAACACTTTAAATGAAAAATCCCACCCAACCCTATCAAAAGCTTTTTCTCCATCTAACGCATGCAGGTTAGGTTAGGTTTCTTTTGGTATGCGTTGACCAAAGTAATTAATCAAAATATATTGTCTGATGTGTTTCTATTCTTAATGAAACCTGCTAGATCAATATGTACCAATTTGGGTAAATATTTAGCAAGTCTATTAGCTAATACTTTCACTATAATTTTATAATCTACATTTAATAAAGAAATGAAGACAGTTTCAATGGATCTCTATCTTTTTTTGGAATAATAGTTATTAAAGCACTTAAACATGATTCTGGTAACTTCTGATCTTCAGTAACTTTATTCAACACTTCTCCAAATACATTAGAGAAATCATCATTAAAAAGTTTATAAAATTCGACAGGGAATCCATCATCCCCTGAGGACTTTCCATTAGGCATTTCCTGAATAGCTTCCTTAATTTTAAAATCTGTAAATCGAGAACACCATGTCTTGGCTAAACTTATACCTCTCATTTTGTTCGTTTTAGATTGGTCACAGTGTTTGAGAGGTATAAGTTTACCCAAGACACACCATTAACCAATTTCTTCTTTGGCTTGGCTTCGCGGATGAAGATTTATGGAGGGTGTAAAGTCCACGTCAGCTGCAGGCTCGTTGGTGGCTGACAAGTCCGATGCGGGACAGGCAGACACGGTTGCAGCGGTTGCAGGGGAAAATTGGTGGGTTGGGGTTGGGTGTTGGGCTTTTCCTCCTTTGTCTTTTGTCAGTGAGGTGGGCTCTGCGGTCTTCTTCAAAGGAAGTTGCTATCCGCTGAACTGTGAGGTGCCAAGATGCGCAGTTGGAGGCGATATCAGCCCACTGGCGGTGGTCAATGTGGCAGGCACCAAGAGATTTCTTTAGGCAGTCCCTGTACCTCTTCTTTGGTGCACCTCTGTCACAGTGGCCAGTGGAGAGCTTGCCATAGAACATGATCTTGGGAACATGATCTTGGGAGGTTTTCTGCAAAATTTTATATTTAAAATAGCCCAGAGACTGATGACCTTTTTTTGAAGGATATTATGCAAAAACTCAGCTTTTCATTGCATCTCTGTGAAACTTAATTAACTTAACTATCTGTCTAGAAAAACAATAGCCAGAGTAAACTATTGAGCCTCGGTGAAGCCCACTCCATGATTTGACAAGATCACACCTGATCTTCTACTTCAACAGCCTGTCCTCTTTCCCTTTATTCCTCCAAAATTTTATTTTATTTAAAAAGTCGGGTTTGGTGAATCTTGTTGAATTTTTGAAGAAGTGACCAGAAAGGTTGATGACTGTGGAGCAGTTGATGTGGTTTATTTGGATTTTAGTAAGGGTTTCGATAAGGTTCCGTATGAAAGGTTAGTGAGGAAGGTTCAATCTTTGAACCTTAGAGAGAGTCAGATGGGTTCAAAGAATGGCTGGATGAAAGCACCAGAGAGTCATGGTGGACAACGGTCTGTCAGGATGGAGGCCCGTGATGAGCAGTGTACCTCAGAGATTGGTGTTGGGTCCGATGTTAATGATTTAGATGATGGGGTTTTAAATTGGTGAGTAAATATGCAAATGAATCAAAAATAGGGGGAATTGTGGATAGTGATGAGGGTTTTCATGGATTACAGAAGGATTTGAACTGTTTGGAAAGGTGGGCTGAAAGGTGGCAGATGGAGTTTAATACAGATAAGTGTGAGATGCTTTATTTTGGGAGGAATAACCAAAATAGGACGTATGCAGTGAAGGGGAGGGCATTGAGGAATGTTGAGGAACAAAGGGATCTTGGAATAATGGTTCAGCGTTCCTTGAAAGTGGATTCCCATGTCGATAGGGTGGTGAAGAAGGCCTTTGGTATGCTGGCCTTTATAAATCATAGTATAGAATATAGGAGCTGAGAGGTGATGTTGAGACTGCTTAACGCTTTGGTGAGGCCACGTTTGGAGTATTGTGTGCAGTTCTGGTCTCCAAATTAGAGGAAGGATATAAATAAGATAGAGAGGGTGCAAAGAAAGTTTAAAAAAATGTTGGCTGGATTGGGATTGCAGTATTTTGAATGCAGAGAAAGATTGAGTAGACTGGGACTTTATTCGTTGGAGTGTAGAAGGATTGAGGTATTTAAAATTATGAAGGGAATAGATAGAGTAGATGTGAATAGGCTCTTTCCCCTGAAGGTAGGTGAGATTTGAACAAGGGGTCATAAGTTAATGGTTAGGGGGCAAAAGTTTAGGAGTAATATAAGAGGATGCTTCTTCACTCAGAGAGTGGTGGCTGAGTGGAATGATCTATTGGAAGAAATAGTTGCGGCAGGGTCAATTCTGTCATTCAAGAGGAGGTTAGATGAGCACATGGATGTGAGGGGGTTGTAGGGTTATGGACAAGGGAGTGGATAGGTGGAACTAGTGGAGTTTCACGTAAATCATTGCGGACTAGAAGGGCGAAATGGCCTGTTTCCATACTGTAAATTGTTATATGGTTATACGTAGTCATAGCCAAATGCAAAATACAATAATAAAATATTAATATCATCATACATGATGGTATAAAACCCCAATCCCCATCCTCTCTCCCTTAATAAACCCCCCCCACAAGAAAAAAATAAACAAATATATAAATAAGCAGCAAAAAGGAGAGATAAGGAAAAGTAAGAAAAAAAAATAGAAACCTGGTTGCCAGAGGACACCCTTCACCACCAGACCATTTGTATGTTTAAATACTTCCATGGATGTTAACAAGGTTTTTGAAGTTTAGGGAAAATTTCTATAAATTAATTTCCATAACTTGTGAGTATGGGTGCCAAATTTTCAATAATATGTCATATTTATAAGTAATCTTCTCAACAGGAACAGAACTATGCATTTCTGTGTCCTGTTGCTCCAGATCTAATTTTAGAAGTATAACTTATAATTTGTCCTCTTAAATATGCTTTTATCATATCCCATAAAATAAATATATTATTAACCAAATTAGAATAGTCTTGAGAAAAATTGAAATTTGCCTTCTGACAAAATCACAAAAATCTGGCCTTTTTAATAACATTAAATAAAATCATCTATAAATTGATTCTTCTTTATCTAACCTTGTAACTGTCATTAATAAAGGTGAATGATTCAATAAAATTCTTGCCTTATAATTAACTTGATTAATTCTACCTTGGAGATGTGCTGATATTAAAAATAAATCTATCCTTGAATAAGAATCATGTCTATTTGAATAAAAAGAGTAGTCTCTCTCTCTTGGGTGAATTTTTCTCCATATGCTTATTAAATTCAGGACCTTCATTAATGTCAAAGTGATTTTCACTGCCTTTGCCCTTGTTATTAAACTAGTTGATCTATCTAAAACTGGGTCTAAACAAAAATTAAAATCCCCAGCTCTTAAAATATTCTGATGTGCTCCTGCCAAATTAAGAAACGTTTCTTGTATAAAATTTTGTCATCCACATTCAGCACATATATATTCAGAAGGGTCCAAAATTCTGAAAAGAAATTGACAATGTTTCATAACATTGTCAGGATCAATCACTACATTCTGCATCTTAACTGGAAAATTGCCACTTCCCTTGATTTTGAATTAAATGAAGTTGTAACACATCCCATCCAGTCTTTTTTTCATTTCTGATGCTCTGTTTCAATTAAATGAGCCTCTTGTAAAAAAAAACTATGTCTCCTCTCATTTTTAAAAGTATGTCAGTGTTCTTTTCCACTTCACTTTTCCATTTAGCCCATTAACATTACAACTTAAAAACTCAGTATATTACTCATTGATATTTAATTTAGTCCAAATCTACCAATATTTCCCCATTCACCTCTCTCCCCGCACCACCTTGACAATTCGGATATTTGTTGTTTATTGTGTCCTCTTCAGAAATCCAGGTTAGAAAAAGAAAAAAAAAATATATATAGTCAATTTATATTTATTACAATTATAATATTCAAAAAAGAGAAAAAGAAATTAATTTAAAAAACCCAAATAATGTTGTTTAAATAATGCACAAAATTATTCCCCCCCCCCCACCATTTTACGGGTTGCGGCATCTGCCACAAATACACGAGTCAATAGTAGTCAGTCCATATCACCTCTAACCTTCCCCCACTCCCCACCAAGGTATGCCATACATCAATCTTTCATTTACTGAAAATTGAAAACCCACATTTTATTAATCATAATCTGCAGGATCGTGATGCTAATCTCAACAAGTTCCTGCGAGCAGCGAAATGTGTGAACTTGACTTATAACAAGGACAAATGTGTCTTCTGGACAGCATGGACTGGCCATCCTTGGCTGTGTTGTTGAGAATAGCATGCGTCCGTTGATGGAGCTGCCCCTCCCACATACCCTAAAAACACTGAAGAGATGCCTTGGGTTCTTCTCTTACTATGCTCAGTGGTTCCCCAATTATCTGGACAATATTCGGCCACTGGTCAAAGCCACAATGTTTCCCCTGACAAAATAACCCTAGAAGGCATAGGAATAGGTCAAATATAACATGGTCAAGGCAACCATGCATGCCATAGACGAGTCCAGGTGGAGAGCAATGCATCTGACTTTGCCTTGGTGGCCACTCTCAACCAGGTGTGTAGGCCCATCACTTTTTTTTCTCACGTACCCTCCAAGGCCCTGAGATTTGCCGCACCTCCTCCAGGGGCATCGGCATGAGCAGGACCACCAGCAACAATCCCAAGGGTAACAGGCAGTGGAAAGGGAAAATGCTATGGTCTGGAAGACCATCCTCCTGACACTGAGGTCACAGAATCTCCACATCTTCCATTGGCAAGGAGACCTCCCAGATGCACTTCACTCTGCTTGGTCACTTTTATGTTCGGTCACCAACAGCACGCCTCATGAACGGATGTTTGCCTTCCCTCGAAAGTCTGCATCAGGGACTATTCTTCCCACCTGCTTTACCTCACTGGGACCTGTACTGCTCTGCAACCATGTCAGGCATCTAAGACTGACCCCCTGGTCGAGAAGATTTGCCTCCTACATGCCAACACCCAGTATGCCTACATTGCTTTCCCTGACGGGCAAGAAGACACGGTCTCAATCTGATCCCAACCAACCACCACTGACCTTCCACAGACTCTCTCCCCCACTTCAATCTTAGGAGCCCCCAAACTTGCATCTGACCACCCCCTACCCCGAGCTACTATTACTGCCAATAATGTTCCAGCACCACCCTCCCCTACACCTTCCAGCCCTTTGTGATCTGTTAACCGGCCAACCCCTTAACCTGATCATGACATTACGGCAGCCGCCCCAACCATTGCAACATCGCTTGCTGCAACAGAGGAGAACCCCCGATAGGCATAATCTGTAAACAGTTGTTTCACTCTCTTGTTTTCACCCGGCAGGATTCTTCTTAAAAAGGAGGGGTGCAGGTGGTAAACCTCTGTTTCACTGTGATTGGCTGCCATTGACTGGACACGCCTCCCGAGACTGATCCTACCCATTGTCCCTTGCAGACCATCCCTTTCCTTTTGCTCTAATCAGTCAAGGAGGTGGACGGTTGCTTGATACTGTTCCAGTCTTTTGCTATTAAAAGACTGATCGTTTCACTACTCAACCTTTTGTGAATTATTGCTGGTACATCGGTTGTAAAAGACATTGGTGAGGCCAAATTTTAAGTTTAGGTCACCTAACTACAGGAAAGATATCAATAAGATAGAAAGAGTGCAGAGAAGATTTGCCAGAATGTTTCCTGGACTTCAGGAACTGAATTACAGGGAAAGGTAAAACAGGTTAGAACTTTATTCCTTGGAGCATAGAAGAATGAAGGGAGATTTGATGGAGGTGTTTAAAATTATGAGGGACATAAATAGAGTGAATGTAGGTAGGCTTTACCCACTGAAGGTAGATGAGAGACAAACCAGAGGACATGGGTTACCGACCACTCTCTGTGTAAAGAATTTGTCCTGCACGTGTCTGAAACTCCAACCTCCCTTTTGGCTGCCCCTTACCCCACCTTAAATATGTGCCGTCTCATACTTGACATTTTTACCCTGGGATAAAGATTCTGTCTACCCTATCAATGCCTCCCACAGTTTTATAAACCTATCATGTCTCCCTTGAGCCTCGAGCACTCCAGAGAAAACAACCCAAGTTTGTCCAGCCTCTCCCCATAACCCATGCTCTCTAATCCAAGTAGCAATATGGTAAGCCTCTACCGAACCCTTTCCATGGTCTCCACATCCTTCCTGTAATAGGGCGACCAGAATTCCACACAGTCCTCTGAGTGTGGTGTAACCATTGTTTGATAAAGCTGCAACATGGCTTTCTTACTCTTATACTCAAGGCCCCACCTAATGAAGCCAGTGTGCTATCTTTACCATCTTATCTACTTTGTGTGGCCTCTGTCAGGAAGCTATGTTTTCTGCGTGGGATGGAGTAGGTGGGGGAGGGGGATAAAATTATTTTTAAAAGCATATTGATTTTGATATAAAGAATTTTCTAGTTTTGTATGCAATTTTGTTACATCGCCTTCCCAAGATCGTTTTATATGGCGAGCTCTCCACTGGCCACCGAGACAGAGGTGCACCAAAGAAGAGGTACAAGGACTGCCTAAAGAAAGCTCTTGGTGCCTGCCACATTAACCATCGCCAGTGGGCTGATATCACCTCAAACCATGCATCTTGGCGCCTCACAGTTCGGCGGGCAGCAACCTCCTTTGAAGAAGACCGCAGAGCCCACCTCACTATCAAAAGACAAAGGAGGAAAAACCCAACACCCAACCCCAACCAACCAATTTTCCCTTGCAACCGCTGCAACCGTGTCTGCCTGTCCCGCATTGGACTTGTCAGCCACAAACGAGCCTGCAGCTGACGTGGACATTACCCCTCCATAAATCTTCGTCCGCGAAGCCAAGCCAAAGTAAGTACTAATGAAATAAAATTTGGGGAAAAAAGAACCTGTGGATCCCAAACTTTGGTAGAATTTGAGGTTGATGAGCATTGAGAATATAGGACCAGTTAAATAGGATTAATGTAAATGGGTCTTGATGGTCAGCACAGACTTAGTGGGCTGAGGGGTTTGTTCTTGCACTGCACGACAAAGCAAATTGATTTGTGTTATGGAAACACAAAGACTGCAGATGCTGGAATCAGATTTCAGATTCATTGTCAGATTTATTGTCAGAGTACATACATGACATGACATTACTTTTCTCCTGTGGGTGCAGAAGAAGTACCACTAATTGGTAGTGCAATACAAAAAACTGTACACAGCGTATACATGCAAACAAATAAAGAATTGTAAACAGATAACGAATGTAAACAAGCTGAGTGTACAACTCAGAGAGAATTTTAAAAATCAATAAAGTGCACAAGTAAGAGTCTTTAAATGAGTCTCTGATTGAGTTTAGTGTTGAGGAGTCTGATAGTGGAGGGTATCAGCTGTTCCTGAACCTTGTGGTGCGAGTCTTGTGGCACCTTAACCTCTTTCCTGATGGCAGCAGCAAGAACAGTGTGTGCTTGGTGGTCAGGGGCTTTGATGATTGCTGCTGTCCTCCGACAGCAGCATTCCCTGTAGATGTACTTAATAGTGGGGAGGGTTTGCCTATGATGTCCTGGACTATGTCCACTGTCTTTTGGAGGGCTTTACACTCAGGGGTATTGGTGTCCCTATAGCATACGGTGATGCAGGTGGTCAGCACACTTTCCACTATACATTGTAGAAATTTGCCCAGGTTTCTGGTAATCCACAAAGAATTGTTGGAGAAACTCAGCAGGTCAGACTGCATTCATGGGTAGAAATGATCAGTCAACGGTTCGGGTCAGGACTCTGTCAAAATTTTTGTTATTTTTTTGAATGCATACCTCTGACAAACTCGTGCAAATTACTGGAGTGACAGCCACGTCAAAGACAATTAATGCTTATCACAGCCTCACAATCCTGAGGAAAGTGATGAAATGATTTTCTAGTTCAGACATTTGTGCTAAATATGTGGATTCCACGTCTGTGACCTGAGGCAGCAATTGAGAGCTTTGTGTGCAGGTAGACCAATGGCGACTGCATCGTTCAAAGACGAGGACCCAGCATGCTAAACCCTGTGTGAGTCAGGAGTTCACTGCTGCTCAAGGAGCAGACATAGAGTGTAAAACATTTCTTTGTGCAGCTGTGATTTAGCCTGACTCCGTGGATTGGAGTCGCAACTGGAAAAAATAGGGCTCGTTCACAAAATACCTGGAGACACACAGGAGACTCCAGATGCTGGAATCTGAAGCCAAACACAATCTGCTGGAGGAAGTCAAGCAGCATCAGTGGGAGAGAAAGAATGGTTGGGGTTTCGAGCTGAAAGTCTTTATCAGCACCATTAACACCTGCTCTGAGCTTGAACATATGAGCTTTAGAGATAACCTTTTCACTGTATTGGGTACTTTGTAACAAATAAATTTAAACTCTGTGGCCTGTTGTTATAAGACAACTCCTCATTCAGTTTTGGAACTTGCTCGGTTTAGTAGCTGACTTAATGTTTTCTATCAGCCATTTTGAGGAATTGCTAGCAAACCAGATGATGATGATTATTGACATCAGAGGAAAAGAAAGAGGAGCAGAAGTGGACTATCTAGCCCATCAAGCCTACTCCTTCATTCAACAAGATCATGGCTGAACTGGCTGTAAACTCAGCTCCACTTTACCTGCCCTTTCACCAGAACCCTTAATTACTCCTGATGTGCAAAAATCGATCTGCGTCTTAAGTATAACGAGGCAACCTCTACACCTTCCTTGAGCAGAGAATTCTGCAGGTTCACTGTCCTCTGGGAAAAGCAAATCCTCTTCAATTCTGTCTTACATCCAGTCCTAAAAAGCATCACTGTCTGATATGGAGGTGCCAACACTCCGGACAGGAAAAAACTCCAGAGAGTTGTTAACTCAGCCGGTGGCATCATGGACATCAGTCTTCACTCCATCAAGGACATCTGCAAGAGCCAGTGTCTTAAGAAAGCAGCCTCTATCCTCAAGGGCTCTCACCACCCAGTCCTTGCCCTCTTCACACTGCTACCATCAGGAAGGTGGTACAGGAGCCTGAGGATGATCAATCAACGGCACAAGGCCAGCTTCTTCCCGCTGCATTAGATTCCTGAATGGACAATAAACCCACAGGCGCTACCTTACTGTGGTGCGCTGTTAGAGAGAATCAGACACACACAAGGTAAAGACTGTACAACAGGCTTTAATCCACAATGACTTCCACAGAGCCAGGCTGGCTGTGGATGCAGCAACTCTGTATGAGGCCTCGGGAGACTGGCACAGACTTATAATCCCGGAGGGGGATTGACACCCGACCGGGTGGGGCTTGATCCCTTCAGGCCGACTGATTGACAGCCGGCCAGGTGTTGTCCTGTCCCCTTACATTCCTGCAGGTACAGAGGTTGCCCCTGCAATAGGCCGGTGGTGTACCACCACACGTCCTTCCTCCTATTTTCTTGCATTATTTATTATATATTTTGAAATGTAAATTATAGCAATATTTGCATTGTTATCCTGCCACAAAACAGCAAATTTCATGGCTTGTTCATGATAATAAAAAAATTCTGATTCTGATTCTACAGTCCATCATTTTGAGTCACATCCCCTAGTTCTAGTCTCACCTACCAAAGGAAACAACTTTATATTTTCTAGAAGATCCCCTCTGATTCCAGTGAGTATTGACCCAGGCGACTTAACCTCATAGGCTAACTTCCTCATCTCGAGAACTGAACATGTTTTGCACTGCTTCCATTGCCACGACATTCCTTCTCAAGTGAGGGAACCAGAACTGCACACAGTACTCAGGGGCAACCTCGCCAGTACTCTGCACAGTTGCAGCAGAGAACTTCTGGTGTCTGAGCCTTTCTGCTTGCCACTTGAATCCTGACAAGGCTTGAGGGCTTCAGATGGGAGATTGTCGTGCATCTCAAAATGCAAAGAACATACATACAATGGAAGCATCCTGAAGTAGATGGGAGGAATTCTATTGTTGCTGATCTTTGCTGACTACACTGGTTGTCTTCTCCTCACAAAAGAATGTGAAGTGTAAGATTTACCTTTTGTCCAAGTGACATTCTGTAGCACAGTTGTCAGCAAGCAATTCATAATTAGTATGATGACAAATGAATGCACCAGGCATTCCTCTGTAAGGATTTTGTGGGAGGAATGCATGTAAGGTAGATGTGAGCTGGGCAGAGATGTACCGTGATAGTCAATGGCATGTAAATAATTCACAGGCTTAACAGACTCTGAAGGGGAATTTACTTTTGTAAGTGGCTGTTCTATTTGCTCCATTATCTCTTCATGAGCTAGAGAAATATTAACTGTTTACCAATTGCAGAAGTTTTGAATTGTTAGCATGTTCAAAGGTTTTTGAATAAATTTCTTTGTTTTCCTATTTGGGCCATTGCTGAGATACCATATTCTTATGTCATCACCTTCTTTAGCAGCACTTTAAAGCCACAAAATAGGAACATTTCTTTAAAAACTTTCCATTTCAAAAATCCACAATGTAAAAGAGAAGTAGCGCCAATGTTTTAGCTGAAAGACTCTTCATCAGAACCTAATGGGCAGCACAGTGAACATAGCAGCTAGCACAACAATATTACAGCACCAATGACACGGGTTCAAATCTGGATCTGTCTGTTCGGAGTTTATAAGATCCCCCCCCCCCCCCCTGTTTCCTCCAGGCACTCCAGTTTCCTCCCACCCTTCAAAATATATGGGTGTTGTAGGTTCTTTGAGGTATTTGGGCTCATGAGATGGAAGGAGCAATTACTGTGCTGAATGTCTAAATATTTTTAAATTTACATTTCTTTGGACTTCACTGAAATGAACAGATGGACAGAATAATGGAAAGTATAAAAATTCAGTGACTAAAGACAGCAGGGATCAATAAGAAAGGAAGCTACAAAGCTGGTGAGTAGTGGGGAAGATTTCTGATTTATTGTCACATCCAACCCTGAGATATGTTGTCCTGCAGGCGAGGCAGAATTACTACTAATGGGTAGTGCAAAAGAAAAACTGTATACATCGTAAACATGTAAACAAATAAAGAAATGTAAACAAACATCAGGCGGCACGGTGTCTGGAAAGAGTTGGTATGTTCTCCCCATGTCTGCATGTGCTTCCTCCAGGGGCTCCAGTTTTGTCCCAACATTTGAAATGTAATGGGGTTTGTAGGTTAATTGGGTGAAATTGGGAGCCACAGGCTCATGGGCAGAAATGGGCTGTTACTGTGCTGGATATCTAAATTCACATTTAAACTGACCATGCAATACAGAGAGGAAACAAAAAAAAACAATAAAGTACAAGAGTAAGAGTCTTTAAATGAGTCCCTGATTGAGTTTATTGTTGAGAAGTCCGATAGTGGAGGGGTATTAGCTATTCCTGAACCAGGTGGTGCGAGTCTTGTGGCACCTATACCTCTTTCCCGATGGTAGCAGCGAGAACAGAACGTGCACTGGGTGTTGTAGATCCTTAATAATTGCTGCCGCTCTCTGACAGCAGATGTTCTCAATGGTGGGGAGGGTTTTGCTTGCTGTGTCCACTACCTTTTGCACAGCTTTGGGCTTAAGGGTATAGGTGTCCCCAAGCCAGACTGTTATGCAGCCAGTCAGCACACATTCCACCACATGTTCCAATGTCATCCTAAACCTCCACAAACTCCTGAGGAAGTAGAGAGGCTGGTGGGCTTTCTTCATGATGCCATTAGTGTGTTGGGTCCAGAAAAGGTCCTCCGAGATAGTGACTCCCAAAAAATTAAATTTGCTCACCCTCCCCACCTCTGATCCCCCAATGATCACTGGATTGTACACCTCTGGTTTTCCGTTCCTGAAATCAGCAATCAGCTCCTTGGTTTTAGTGACATCAAGTGCACCATTTAGCAAAGGTTTCAGTCTCACTCCTGTTCGCTGACTCATCACCTTTCTTTATACAATCCACTACCATGGTATCAACAGCAAATTTGTAGATGGTGTTATTGTCGTATCCAGCCACACAGTCATAAGTGTAAAGTGAGTAAAACGGGGCTAAGAACACAGCCCTGTGATGCTCCGGCACTGATGGAGATGTGTAGCTCTATTAGACAGAAGCAAGCACACAAAACCAAAGAGACAGTACAACAGGTTTTAATCGACAAAGACATCCACAGAGCAGGGCTGACCGTACCTCTGTAAACTCTGAGTGAGTCTTCGGAGGGCCGGCTCAGGCTTATATCCTGGAGGGTGATTGACACCCGACTGGGTGGGGCTTGATCCATTCAGGTCTGCTGATTGACAGCCAGCCAGATGTTGTCCTGTCCCCCGTACTCTCCTGCAGGTACAGAGGTTGCCCCCTGCAGTAGGCCGGTGTACCACCACAGGAGATTGTGGAGGTGATGTTCTTATCTCACTCATTGTAGTTGGAGGTGAGGAAATCCAGGTGGGGTGTTGAGTCACAGGTCTTTGAGTTTGTTGATCAGTTTTGAGGAGATGATGGTCAATAAAGAGCATCCTGATGGATGCACCTTTGCTGTCCAGTTGTTCCAGGGTTTTGTGTAGAGCCAATGAAATGGCATCTGCTCTACGATAGGCGAATTGGAACGGATCCATGTCACTGCTCAGACAGGAGCTGATATGCTTGAACACCAGCCTTTCAAAACACATCACTGTGGATGTGAGTGTCACTGGTCAATAGTCATTTAGGCAGGTTACCACACACTTCTTGGAAACTTGATTTTGGAAGGAATTCTGAGAGACCTAATTTAGTTGCATTTAGACAGAGATTAATTGATTAGAGATAGTCAACATGAATTCATGCCTCACAAATTTGATTGTAATGTTTTGAAGAGTTGGATTTCAAGTTCAAGTTCAAATGTATTGTCAGGGTACAATCCTAAGATTCATTTTCCTATGGGCCAAGGGGATTAATTAAGTTAGGGCAGTTGGAATTGTCTACATGCAAGTCCTTTGACAAGGTCCAGAAGGTTAGGATATTTAAAATTTAAATTTAAATTTAGACATACAAGTCCACATTCAATTAACCTGGATAAGTTCAAGAGGGAGTTAGACAAGGTTGGTGTGGACGGGGGAATTAAGGGTTATGGGGAGAAGGCAGGGACAGAGTACTGGTAGTGGAAGATCAGCCATGATCTAAATGAATGGCAGTGCTAGCTCAATGGGCTGAATGGCCTACTCAGGAACCTACACCCCTGGTACGTTTCGACACAGAGGAAATCACCAGGGAAAACCCATGCAGTCATGGGGAGAATGTACAAACTCTTTGCAGTCAGCATGGGATTCAAACCCTGGTCCCAATTGTTGGCACCTGTAAAGGCATTGCACTAACCACTACACCAACCGTGCTAGTCAAAATTAGCTTGGTGGTAGGAGGCACTGAGTGATATTGGAGGATTTTTAGTCATAATGGAGGCATGACCAATGGTGTGTCATGTAGATTGGTGCTGGGTTCTCTGTCATTTATTATTTCGATGAGAAAGTGGCTGGCCTAGTTAGTAGTTCTGTAGATGACGCCAACATTCGTGGTATAGTGGATGGAGAAAAATGTTGTCTAAGGTTACAACAGGATCTACATCAACTGGAAAATTTTGCAAAGGAATGGTGGATGTGACATATACCAAGTAAAGCATTTTGGGGAAATTAAACCAGGGCAGTGAAAAGCAAGGTCCTGAGGAGTATTGCCGAACAGAGGCCTTGGGTTATAAGTGCATTGTTTCCTGAAAATGACAATACAAAGAAATAGGATTTTGACAGCTAACTTACCTTCACTGAGCAGGAAAACCATGTTACAGTTGTACGAAATTTGGTGGGGCTTCCCTTGGAGAATTGAGCGTTATTTTGGTTGCCACTCTGCAAGAAAGATATTATGGCTTAATGAGGTACAGATGCTGTCTTAATTGGAGAGGTGGATTATAAGGTAAGATTGGATAGGCTTGGTTTATTTTCCCTGAAGTAAGGGAGGTTGAAAGATGACATGATAGAGGTATGTGAAATTAGGAGAGGTTTATGTTGGATAGTTAGCCAGAGTTTGTTTCCCATAGTGGTGGTGTCTAAAACTAAAGGGCAAGGTTCAAGGTGAGAAGGGAAAGGTTTCAAGGGGCTACATTTTTCACTCAAAGAGCTGGAATAAGCTGCACATGGAGGCAATGGAGGCAGGAACATAATAATATTTATGAGTCATGTGGTAATTGAACAAGAAAGGTGTATGGAATGAATACAGGCAAATGGGATTAGTTTAAATTGGTACAGTATGATGATTGACATAGATATAATGGGACAAAGGTTCTGTTTTCATGCTGTCCAAATCTGACTAATCTGGAGAAATGTAAGGTAACGCATTTAAGTGATGGCAATCAAAACAAGTAAAATCATAACTAATGGCGTGATACTGAGAAATATGAAGATAGGATAGCTGCACACAAATCTATTGAAGGAGCACAGCAGGGTGATAAGATGATTGCAAAGACATACAGTATACTTGCCTATATTAGCTGAGGCATTTTATGCAAGAGCAGAGAAGACATGCTAAATACCAATTAAGTCACAGCGGCAGAAACGTGTTCAGGTCTTGTTACTCTGCTCCAGGAAGAACGTGAAAGCACTACAGAGTGTGCAATATATACTGTCAGTTTAGAGTTTTGCGGAAACTGCCAAAATGTTTGGCCTGGAAGTCAGCCTGAAGAAAACTGAGGTCCTCCATCAGCCAGCTCCCCACCGTGACTACCAGCATCTACCACCACATCTCCATCGGGCACACAAAACTCAAAACGGTCAACCAGTTTACCTATCTCGGCTGCACCATTTCATCAGATGCAAGGATCGACAATGAGATAGACAACAGACTCGCCAAGGCAAATAGCGCCTTTGGAAGACTACACAAAAGAGTCTGGAAAAACAACCAACTGAAAAACCTCACAAAGATAAGCGTATACAGAGCCGTTGTCATACCCACACTCCTGTTCGGCTCAAAATCATGGGTCCTCTACCGGCATCACCTACGGCTCCTAGAACGCTTCCACCAGCGTTGTTTCTGCTCCATCCTCAACATTCATTGGAGTGACTTCATCCCTAACATCGAAGAACTCGAGATGGCAGAGGCCGACAGCATTGAATCCACGCTGCCGAAGATCTAACTGCGCTGGGTAGATCACGTCTCCAGAATGGAGAACCATCACCTTCCCAAAATCATGTTGTATGGTGAGCTCTCCACTGGCCACCATGACAGAGGTGCACCAAAGAAGAGGTACAAGGACTGCCTAAAGAAAACTCCTGGTGCTTGCCCCATTGACGACCGCCAGTGGGCTGATATCGCCTCAAACCATGCATCTTGGCGCCTCACAGTTCGGCGGGCAACAACCTCCTTTGAAGAAGACCGCAGAGCCCACCTCACTGACAAAAGATAAAGGAGGAAAAACCTAACACCCAACCCCGACTGACCAATTTTCCCCTGCAACCGCTGCAACCGTGTCTGACTGTCCCGCATCGGACTTGTCAGCCACAAACGAGCCTGCAGCTGACGTGGACATTACCCCTCCATAAATCTTTGTCCGTGAAGCCAAGCCAAAGAAAAGAAAGGGTAGTACAGTCATGTAAAATAAAAATGTTAAATGAGGAATGTTGCAAGCTTCTATTTTTTAGTGAGCAGGGGTGGAGCAGGGTAGGAAGGACGAGTTGGCATGTTGCAGACAATGGCCCATGGCCATTATGCATTTTTTAAAAGTCAATTTCAGACTAGAGTAATGTAGAGGATTGAAAGGACACAGGAGCTAATACTCTGGGTAAACTTTGAGTCAAAATATGAAGATGTGCAGTGGAAGGCACATTTCAGAATGTCTAAGAGCACCTTCATCTTTATATGTGAGCTACTGGAGCCAGAATTAAGGTGCCAGGCAACAAACATCTGAAGGCCTCTGGAACCTCGGGCCAGGCTGTCCATTGCCTTGTGGGGGGGATGCATCCCCATGTGAATATCGGTCCATCAGAGTTATATCTGGTGTGGGTATATCCACAGCAAGCACAGGTGACACTTGCTTTGAAGAGGACCCTTGCTGCCGTTGAGTACGCCTGCAGGAGACAATTAATGGTTTTGCAGAGAATGAATATCCCATGTGTGCTGGTGCCATTGACGGCACACATATTCCCATAATTGCCTGACATAATGAAGAGTCATACTACTACAAATGCAAGGGAGAGCACTCTGTTATTCTTCAAGCTGTTGTTGACTTTGAGTGCTGGTAAGAAGAATCTTCCCATTGCTTGCTCCAATGTGTGTCCCCTGCCTGACATTCAAGGCACTGTGCTGTTTTGCTTGCAGCTTCACAGATATGCATGTCGGCTGGCCTGGCAGTACTCATGATGCTCAGGTTTTAGCAAACTTGTCCCTATACAGGAAGGCTGAGGATGCTGGAATGTTTCTGTTTCCACCAGAAGTAAGTATGAGAAAATCACTGGACAGGGAAGTGCACGTGCCTGCAACGTATGCAGTTTGTCACCTTGCGACATGCTCAGGGAGTGGTCAAATATGTATGCATGTATGATCCCTGTGGTGGTACACCACTGGCCTACTGCAGGGAGCAACACCTGTACCTGCAGGAGTGTACCGCTGGCCTACTGCAGGGGGCAACCTCTGTACCTGCAGGAGTGTAAGGGGACAGGACAACACCTGGCCAGCTGTCGATCAGTTGGCCTGAAGGGATCAAGCCCCACCTGGTCAGGTGTCAATCACTCTCCAGAATACAAGCCTGCGCCGGCCTTCTGAAGCTCACTCAGAGTTACTGCAGCTACAGCCAGCCTGGCTCTGTGGAAGTCTTTGTGGATTAAAGCCTGTTGTACAGTCTTTACCTTGTGTCTGTCTGATTCTGGCTAACAGCACATCACAATCCCACTTGTGAGTTGGATGAGATACTCATACCTTCACTATGGCCTGGTTAACGACATGGAAAAGCCAGCACACCTGCTTATCCCCTCAGGAATTGGTTGATGAAAGAGTCCACACATCACCGAGCTCTCAATCTGCAGAAGCGTAAATTCAACAAGCATCTGAACTTGGTGCAAGTAGTGGTGGAGAATGCCTTTGGACGACTCAAAGGCCGATGGAGACATTTGAGCAAAAGACTGGACATAAATACTGCCTTTCTGACTGAAGATGTTATTGCTTGTTGTGTCCTACATAATATATGTGAGATTAACAAGGATCACTCTCTGCCAGAGTGGAACATTACTGCGGAGCAGGTGTTCCCTCAGCCAGAGACAAATCCTTCACGGCGTTCAACACCACAAGCTGCCAATGCTATTCGTGATGCTATCGTGTCCACATTGTAAACCTCAGGCAATCAAGATTACTTTAAAGATAAACTTTATTGCAAAACATGAGATTACAGGAATTGCAAATGTGAAATGTTGAATAGGTACACCTTCTGACATGAAAAGGGTGTTTTACATCCTTGCGTGGGGTAAAAGTTTACCATCGAAAGTGTTAGAATCTAAAGTTGAAGCGCACTTATCATTTATAAAGAGGTTAAGACAACATTTAAAGGTCAACCTTTTAACTTAAATTTAAAAAGATGTGATTTAAAATAGATTGTAATTTAAAGACTTTTGTGAATGTTAAAAGTGCAATGATTTTTTTGGGCTATGCCCCAATTAGAAAGGTAATAAACAATAACAAGGAATCAGACTTTAGGCTATATAACCAGCCTCAGTAAACTGTTACACCATTTTTTTGGACTTGACTCCTTGATAAGAATACAATTAAACAGTAACAAGAGAACTGTACATTAAACTAGGTAAACATCCAACCAACTTCTGTAAACTCTAATAGTGCAAAGACCTTTTGGTCAGCGCCTACTTGAACACAGTACAAATAGACCTATACATTAGACTCGAAATACATGCAGCCAACCTCTCTAAACTTTATCAGTGCAAAGACCTCTATAAAAGTGCAATGTGATTGATGGTACTCAGAGATTTGTGAGAAGCACAAACTCGCTTTTATTAACTTACAATTACATAGCCAGTGAATTCCAGTTCACTGCATTTACCCCTTCCTTCAGAAAAGAACCTGTGAGTGAAAACAGAGACTATGTTCAGCAACACCGATTTTTAAAACTATTTACAAGTTGAGTCTGTCAGGGGGCCTGGTTATTGTGGTCGAGTGCCTTAGTAACTGGTGGACTTTGCTCTTCCAGAACTTCCTGTGCCTCCTGTGGTTCTTGGATAGTGGGATTCGAAGGGGGACTGGGGGGGGGGGGGGGGGGGGGTTGCAGATTTGATGATAGCATGTCATCCAGAACCCTGCATGGGGTATTTTGAGGTTCCAGGCTATAGTGGGCGTCAGGACCTCAGTTCCTGACGGTGCCAGATCTCTGACCGAGACTGTGTCCTCCCTGCCATCCGGATATGCCACATTGGCATACTGTGCAGTCGGTGCACTTTCTCGACCAGAGGGTCCGTTTGGCTTCTCTTCATGTGGCTTCTTCAGCAGGACTGGTCCTGGTGTTGTTAGCCAAATCTGATATGCCAGCTGCAGGTAAACCCACTCCATCCAGTCTCGGCCACTCCTCCTATTGTGGTCTGAGACCTGCATGAACCTGCACTTTAGTCTTCTCAATGCCCAGCTCCCCGGAAGCCTCACTACTATACACACACACACACACACACACACACACACACACACACACACACACACACACACACACACACACACACACACACACACACACACACACACACACACACACACATTTGCACATAGCTGGGGTTAAGTTTAGATTTAAGTAAGATGTTATATTATTAGTAATTATTAATAAAAATATTGTTTTAAGAATACTATTATCTCAGTGAATTTCTATTGTTGCTAGTCTGTGACATAACAGGAGAGAGAAAGAAGAAAATATACTGCTTGCACACAACATGCTACAAGTTATCTGAAAATACTTAATTCACTGTTGCGTCCTGAGGACTGAGTCTGCCAAGAAAGATAAGGTTTGGAAGCTTACACTGGGACTTATTGTAAGAGGCCAAAAGCAAAGAGTGAGAGTGAAGCTGAGAATGAAACTAACAGGGAACTGGAAGCATAAGCAATAAATAAACTGCTGGAGGAATTCAGTCAGTCAGACAGCACCTGTGGAGGCAGAGGGATGTTGGACATTGCAGCCCAAAATGTTGACTATCTGTCTGCTTCCACAGATGCTTCTTAAACCACTGAATCCCTCCATCAGTTTGTTCCATGTTCTAGATTACCGCATCTACAGTCTCTTGTGAATGCAACTGTAATCTCAAGCTGACCCTTTGTAGAAATATATATTTTGTTTGATTCCTCCACTGTGCTCATCCATGGAGAGCTCCATCAGAGAGAACAGCTGCAATCTCCTTATTTTAGCCTGAACCACCTTTAAGTGCAATGAGGTCTCTCTTAGTACCAAACATCCCCTTTGGTCTTTCCATGCACTCCCCCTTTTCAGCATCTTAAACCAGATTTGATTTTGAACATTTTCTAGATCCACAACACCGTTTCTCTCTCCACAAATACTGCCTGACCTGTTGAGCATTTTCATTCTCTTCCAGAGTTTTTTTTTGTGGAGAAAATTGAAACAGAGGAGGCACAACGTTAACTAAAGTGTGCAAAAGTCTGATAAAGGGTAAAGGAGGAATCTATTCTCCCTTGGAAGGGACGTCAATCAGAGAGAAGAGTTGAGATCATTAGGCAGAAAGTTCAGGGGGGACGTGGGAAACATCACCCAAAGGGCAGTGAAGTCTCTGCCTGAAACAGAAATCCTCATTAGTTTTTAAAACTACCCATATCAGTACTTGAAAAAATCTGGACTAAGTACTGAAGTTGAATTGGTTCATTTTTGACATGCGTGGAAATGTTGGGCTCCTGTCCTTGATTCCAACACCATGGATAACTCGACTTTCACAGTCACTTTCCATCATTTTTATTAGGTTAAATTAGGGGGTTTGTCATGCTGGAAGTTGAACTCTGGATTGCTAGTCTAGTACTATTAACATTATTGCCAATAAATAATTTCGTTTACATTCAAGCTCTCTGAACTTGTCATGGCAATCCTTGTGTTGAGAAGCAAAAGAGACATTTTGTAATGCTTTTTGAAAAGACTTAATTGCTTGAAACAGAGGTAAATTGTGCAATATACAAAAGTGCTGGGAAAACAGCACCCACAGGAACCAAAAGGCAGTCGAAATTTCAGACCTGAGCCCTTTGTAATTGTATTTGAATATTTTTATCGGTGAGTTATTTGATGAGCAGTGTGTTTGGGGTGGACTTATGATGAAAGATTAAATCGTCTAGGATTGTATTCGCTCGAGTTCAGAAGAATGAGAGGAGATCTTATAGAAACATATAGGATTATGCAGGGTATGGATAGGATAGATGTAGGAAGGTTTTTTGAGCTGGCCGGGGAAACTAAAGCGAGAGGACACAGTCTCAAGATTCGGGGGAGTAGATTTAGGACAGAGATGAGGAAAAATAGTTTTTTCCAGAGAGTAGTGAATGTTTGGAATTCTCTAACCAGGGAAGTGGTTGAGGCTGCCTCATTAGACATATTTAAAATTCGGTTAGATAAATGTTTAGATGATAGAGGAATTAGGGGATATGGGGAGAAGGCAGGTAGGTGAAGTTAGGTCATAAATTAGATCAGCCATGATCGTATTGAATGGCGGAGCAGGCTCGATGGGCCATTTTTGGCCTACTCCTGTTCCTACTTCCTATGTTCCTATGTTCCTAAGGTGAGAAGCCACATGAAGATGAGCCATAATCTAAAATTTCATTCTCCATTACGCACAGCGCTGGCAGCTGGGTGAAATCCACTTACTGAGGCTGCTCCGGGTTTGAAAATGTGTACATTTTAAATAAAGGATGAAATAATAGTTCCATCCACAAAACTTGCAAAATGTTCTCTCCATTCCTGTGGGTGAAATCAAAGTTCAAAATTTCAAATTTATTGACATCATCTATAACTCAGATAATTTTGTTTTGCAGGCTGGGGTTAGCAATTTCTATACCATTAACAGTAAACAAACAGTGCAAATGAAGATGTAAATATACAGTAATAAATAACAAGCATATGAGTGATTAAATGAGTCTCTAAATGAACATAGTTATCATCTATTGTTCAAGAGTCTGATAGGTGAGGAGAAGCAACTATTCCTGAACCTGGTGGTATGTGTCCTGTTGCACTTGTATCTCCTTCCTGATGGCAGCAGCGAGAACAGAGCACGGATAACTGATGCTACTCTCTGATGGCGGTGTTCCATGTAGATAGGCTCAAAGTTGGGAAGAGTTTTGCCTGTGATGTACTCGGTTTAGCCCATTACTGTTTGCAGGATTTTTCGCTCAGAGGCCATGGTGCCTCCATACCAGGCCATGATGTAGTCAACCTGCACACTTTCCCCCACACCTCTGCTGAAGTCTGTCAAGGTTTCCGATGACACACCGAACCTAGGCAAGCTCTGGAGGAAATAGAGGTGCTGCCATTCTTTCTTTGCAAACACACCGAACCTGGAGGAAGTAGAGGGGCTGCCATTCATTCTTTGCAATAACATTTATATGATGGGTTCAGGACAGGTCCTCTGAGAAAGTGACACCCAGGAATTTGAAGTTGCTGACCCTCGCCACTCTGATCCCCCAGTGATTACTGGGCCATATACCTCTGGTTTTCCTTTCCTAAAGTTTACAATCGGTTACTTTATCTTGTTGACACTAAGTAAGAGGCTGCTGTTATTATACCATTCGGCCAGTTGAATAGTATGCTGCTTAATCAGCCCATTTTATACAGCCCACTACCATCAACACTGGAGCAACAAATTTGAAGATGGTGTTCAAATTGTTATAGTACTTAGTCACACAGTTATAGGTACTAAGTGAGTGGAGCAGGGGATCTAAGTATGCATTCCTTTTTTCGAAAACTTTATTTAAGATTTTAGAATACATATATTTTAGAAAACAAACAAAAATAAACAAAACCATCCTCTCCCCCCCACCCACCCACAACAGACCCCTCAAGGGGAGCAAAAAAAACCATATATTAGTAAATTACATACGCTGTGTGATGTGTCAAACTTATAATGAAAAAAAAATTAAGATATTTCAAACCCATACATTTCAAATAAGGTACATCTGTACAAAAAAGGAATAATTATCATGCGAATTATATGTTATTTTCTCCATATAAATACAGGATCTTAACTCAATATGCCAGCGGGCTATATTTAATTCCACATTATCTTTCCGTAATCGCATTACATTTCCGCGCTACCGCCAATGCTAAATGAACAAACGCCATCTGAAACCTGTCCAACCCCAAACCTGTAATTAAGAATACAGTATAACCCAACAAAAAAATTAATGGATACAATGGTAATTTAGTCTTAAATAATTCTTCCAAAAAAAAATTTCATTTTTTCCCAAAATGGTTCAACTTTTTCACGTCCATACTGCATGTAAAAACATTCCAGTATGAAGTCCACATCTAAAACATAAATCTTAATTACTAAAACCATACCTTTTTAACTTCTCAGGAGTCAAATATAGTGGATGTAAAATATTATAATTAACTGAACTATACCTTACATTAAGTAATTTAGTCACACTATCTTGACATATAACTTCCCATTCCTCCTGAGATGTATAAAAAAAAAATCTTCTTCCCTTTTAATTCTAGATTTACTTAAATCTGGTTTATTCATCTTATCTTGTAACAAAGCATACATTTCTGAAATAAATCCCTTTTTTAATGTATCCAAAATCAAAAGTTAGTTAATTAATTGGTTAGCATAATCTCTCTTCCAAAGTTTTCTATCACCAAAGCTTGCACTTGATAATATACAAATAGAGAATTAGATGGTATCCCAAACTTCTCCTTTAGCCCACCCAGGAGGTTGGATAACATCTAACATCCTATTAACAAATTTTAACTGTACAGCATCATAATAATTCTAAAAATGAGGCATTTGAAGTCCACCTAAAGCATATTTTCATGTCAATTTCTGCAGTGCTACTCTAGCTAATTTAGCCTTCCACAAAAACCTTCTCACCGCAGTATTCAATTCCTGAAAAAATGCCTTTGGAAGCACACATGGAATCGATTGAAAAAGATATTGAATACGTGGAAAAATATTCATCTTGATATAATTCACATGGCCAATTAATGTTAAAGGAAGGTCTTTCCATTTATTCAAATCTATTTTAATTTTTTTAAATAATGGTACATAATTTAATTTATATAAAAATTGATAATTTACATCAATGGTTACCTCTAAATATTTAATTTTATTAGACCATCGTAACTTTGTGATCTGTTTACAATCAGTATAATCATCATCTGAAATTGGTAATATTTTACTTTTATTCCAATTAACTTTATACCCAGACATTACTCCATATTACTCCAAACATTTTTGCAAATACTTATATCAACATATTATCTGCAAATAAATTGATCTTATATTCATCCTCTGCAATTTTTATTCCTTTAATATTATAATTTTGTCTAATGGCTCTATGACCGATGCAAATAAAGCTGGTGGCAATGGGCAACCTTGACGTGTTGATCTCGATAATTTAAATGATGAAGGAGTTTGACCATTCGTCATCACCCTATCAACTGGATTTTTATATAATGCCTTGACCCAACCAATAAAAAGTGAATTTAGATTTTTCTAGTACTTTAAATAAAAAAATGCCACTCCACTCGGTCAAATGCTTTTTCCACATCAAATGCGTTGGTTGGGCTGATGTCTTGACGCATTGATCAAAGTAATCAATCTAAGAATATTATCTGAAGCATATCTATTCTTAATAAAACCTGCTTGATCAACATGAACCAATCTAAGTATGCATTCCTGCGCTGCTCCAGTGTTGATGGAGATTGTGGCGGAGATGTTTTTGCCAATCCGCACTCACTGGGTCGAGAGGTGAGGAAATCCAGAATCTAATTACACAGGGGGTGTTGAGGTCCAGGTCTTGGCGTTTGTTTATCAGTTTTGAGGGGATGATGGTGTTAAATTGGCTAATCAATATAGAGCATCCTGATGTACAAATCTTTACTGTCCAGGTGTTTTTGTAAAGAGCCCAATGATTTGGCATCTGTTGCTACGAGAGACAAATTGGAACAGATCCATGTCACTGTTCAGGCAGGAACTGACATGCTTTGACACCAGCCTCTCAAAACATTTCATTACTGTGGATATGAGTGCCACTGGTTGATGATTGATAGTGAAATATGGGCATTACAACCTTTCACTATAGCCTTAATGAAACCGAAAGCTACGTGACTTGTTGGACCAGCGAGGTGGCTTTATTCTTGTACAATGCTGCTCATGCTCAGTGGCCTGCCTTCCAGCACTTAAAAGAAAGCAAATCCTAGCCTTGAGCCTGAGAGCAGATGGCTTGCACTGTGAGAGAAAGTTTCAGTAAACAAAAACCTAAGGACAAGGTGAAGCAGGAGGCTTGGCGAATGCTTACAGCCATGTGTGAACTGTCACCTTTACTCTTTTGACCTCTCCCCCTCTCCCGCCACCCCCTCCCCCCCCCCCATCCCCTCATGTCATGATAGAATTGGCTGGAAAGAGCAGGTGCTGAATCGTTTTCTTTCTGTCAATGTAAACAGCAAATGATTATCTTTGTGACAAGGAACCCTTGCAAGGGTGGAGAGTTAAAAGCTTCAGTTGGGATTTTGTATTTGACCTGCTTCTGAGGGAGAATTTGGCAGAGTTGCATGTGATTACCACATGCCTTTCATCACATGAACTTTCCCTGGGTGGGGTAAATCTATGTCGAAGTGTCAAACAGACTGAAGCTTTACTTAAGAATTGATTCAGTGCTAGGAACATCGTGAAGGTTTTTTTTCACATCCAAGCACAGAGTATTTGTGACTGAATTGTACCAATACAAACCTCTGGACCAAGGTAGCTGAGCAGTAGTCATGCTGAGGGTCATTATGGAAAGAAAATTGATGTTAAAGAAAATGCATTCCACATATTCTCTTGAGTCTTTTAGTGCAAAGAAATACTTCAGGGCTCAGAACCATTAAATGAGGCAGCACAGAGGGAGGTCATTTGGCCGAAAGTCACTCTGCAGGCTCTTTAGAAGAGCAGTTTGATTAGACCCACTTCTCTGCCCCAACTCTGAAGCCCTGCCAATTGGAAGGCCAACAGGTACTGATCCAATTATTATTGAAGAGCTTCCATCTGATCTCCTCCACTACCCTTTAAGACAGTGTAGTCCAGAAAAGGAATGCTTTAACATTGCTGTGTGCGTTAGTGCCATCTTAAGCACAAACCCCATGGTTGAAGAGTTTTAAATAAAAACACGATTGGCTCCTTTAAGATTTAAAACCTGCTCTGAGCTACTGGTATTAGGTCCGGGTGGTGGGACCCTGTGGAGGAGCCCTGTGTCTCTGCTCCCTGCTCTCCCTGGGTACACACGAGCAGCAGCATTGCTGTTACAGCAGCATTGCCAGCCATTCTTTCTGCCAACCATCTTCCTGCACTTGGCCCATAACCTCTAAGGGCTCCTCTGGTCAGGTATCCGTCGCTGTCATCGACTTTACTTTCACTGCTCCCTCCAGCAGCCACTCACCACTCTCTAGGTCAGAAAGGTCCCCCCCAGAAAATCTCCCTAAATCTCTCGTCCCTCACTCAAAATCCACATCCTCTAGTTTTATTTACCTGTGACATTGTAGAAGGAGGTAAAGGGATCATGATTTGGTGGGGCATATTTACCTTAAGTTTCTTCAGCATTCTTTGGAGACCATGGAAGGTGGGGCAGACGTGGCAGGGTTTCCACTGACCAGTATGGTCAGCTGTGTACCAACAGGCTTTCCACCTGCATGTTGCCATGGGAGATTAACCGAAGGCAACCCTTCTTACAAATGTATGAAGGCACTCCATAACCTCACTTTGGGGAATCAGGTGACGGGGTTACTCCTGAGTCCCTTGTCTGATTTATTTCATTTCATTATTTTTAGATTCTCCCTTTTCAATTTTTATAAATAGGTTGAAGTTGTATAAGGCGATGGTGAGGCCAAATTTGTGTGCAGTTTTGGTCGCCGAATTATAGGAAGGATATAAACAGAATAGAGAGAGTGCAGGGGAGATTTATAAGAATGTTGCCTGTGTTTCAGGGTTTGAGTTACAGGGAAAGGTTGAGCAGGTCGGGACTTTATTCCTTAGAGCGTAGAAGATTGAGGGGTGATTTGATAGAGGTATCTAAAATTATGAGGGGGACAGATAGAGTCAATCTGGACAGGTTTTTTTTCCATTGAGAGTGGGGGAGATTCAAACAAGAGGACATGGATGGAGATTGAAGGGGGAAAGGTATAGGGGAAACATGAGGGAATTTCTTCACTCAGAGGGTGGTGGGAGAGTGGAATGAGCTTCTGGCTGAAGTGGTAGATGCGGGTTCAATTTTAATATTTAAGGAAAAGTTGGATAGGTACATGGACAAGTGAGGAGTGGAGGGTTATGGGCTGGGTGCGGGTCAATGGGACCAGGAGGGAGAAGGAGTTTGGCATAGACTAGAAGGGCTGAATGGCCTGTTTCAGTGCTGTATTGGTTATATGATTATATAGTTATATTTTCTAGGGCTTTTGGAACTTGTAAATATAATCATATATAGCCATATAACCTGTATCATCAAACTGCAAATTTCTACTTTAGTCTTTCCTTTCCCTTTAAATTTCATGGGTATGCATTTTCTGGTCAACAAATAAATATGAAGATGGATAATTCAGACAATGTATTGAATTTGGAAGATCTTGTGACTATATTATACATTTACTGTAAGCAATGCCTCTCCTTCCCATGCCCCAAATTATGGCAAGCTTAGGGAATTTGCATTCAGTTTGCACAACGTTCATGTTGCCTAGCCTTTTCTCCAGATACGGACTGATCTTCTGCCATTGTAGTTCATGGGGATGGAGAACTTGCAGTGCATGCCACAGTGAACTCATATGGAAATGGCATGAAAGAAAACTGGCCCTTTAAGCTACACTGAGGAAGAATAGTGGGGGGGCAGGCCCTTCAGCAAACGTCTGAAATCTTTTAATGACAGTTAAATTAATTTCTGCTAAGATGGCAAATGAAGTGTTTTCAGACAGTTGTACAATTTCTAAGCCATTTTCCCAATTGCAACCTTTAAATGAAAGTATAAAGCATTGAATTCAACTATAAAATAATCAAATTCAGACTGTAAAACATAAATGAATATTGTTATTCTTCACTTTTACCACTCTTTTCCAATTATAGGAATGAACATGCGATAGGAAAGGTTCAAAGCGTAGGAAATTATTTTGTGTTAGTAGGATGCAGATCACTCCATTCATTCCGTTGTGCAGATGTTGAGCCAACAAGTTGGTGACCTTTTCATTCAATTTAAACACAAAAAAAATCTGACATTACCATGAGAAGTTAAAGTGAAGACTTCTCAATGTGCAAAAGTTTGCACAGCATTTTTTCGGAAGAATTGGGGAGTTCTTTCCTGGTGAAAACACAGCACGCTGGAGAAACTCAGCTGGTCAAACAGTGTCCTTTATGCAGAAAAGGTAAAAATACGTAACCAACGTTTCGGGCTTGAGCCCTTCGTCAAGGTATGAAAGAGTGTCGGCGGGCATCCGAACAAAAGGAAGGGGGGAGGTGTTGTAAAGGCAGGAGGAGGGAGGGAGGGGACACCAGCGATCCGGTGATGTCCAGATGGGTGGAGGGGGAAAGGAAGGGAGGACTGGAAAAACCAGAAAGGGGGAGGGGAAAGAAAAAGCGACCTTCATGTCAGGCCTCCGCCTTGAGGCCGACTACCGGAGTGGATTGAAAATTAAGAACTTACCTTTCAGACAGCAGCCCTAAAAAGCTGCTCCAGCGTCCCATTCAGAGGCACCTCATAATGCCCTCCAGATCCGATAGAGGCGGGGCGACTGATGCTGGAAGGCCACCCGTCATAAATACGTGGCAGAGCAATGACCATCTTCCCTACCCATAATGTCCCAGGCAGCTGGAACCGCTCTGTGGTTCCAGAACAGTTCCAGCTGCGTGGGGGATTACGGGTAGGGAAGACAGCCATTGGTCTGCCGTGTTTTGAGCCACAGAGAGCAGCCCCACCAGCTCCGATGGCTCCCGCTGCCCCGCCAGTCCCCAATGCCCCAAGGGCTCCCGCTGCCCCGCCACTCCTGCCTTGGAAGGAGAGGGGTGAGTGGGAAGATGGGTCACAGGCTGACGACGTCATCAGCCCATCCCTAACCAACTGCTTGCAGTAGATGTAGATTCAGGTCAGGCAGCAGAGCGCAGTGCTCCGCCAATTATCCTTCCCCAAGAAGGGTTGGGATCAGCACCTCGGAGCCGGCCACAGTGCATTCAGGAAGGTATGTCTTTAGCCGTAAGGGTGCAAAACCTCTGCCTTTACAAACAAGTGTTTGGTCTACCTGAAAATGCCTGCATAATATAATGCCATCTGGATGGAGAGTACCCAGACAGAAAATAAGGTGTTGTTCCTCCAATCTGCGGGTGGTCAGGGTGGGAGAGAACATAAGGCCATGGGAGTGTGACTCAGAAATGAAATGTTTAGCTACTGGGAGGTCTGAAGGCAACGTGGCTGTGGAATTGAGTCTGGGTGAGTACATGGTCATAGAGCTTGAGAGCAGCAAGGGTGCTCTTTCTCCTGGTGTTCTGGCCATTCTTTATCCTCTTCTGCTTCTTCTCAGACAGGGGGTGGTCTCCCTGTTTTCTGGTGCCCTGTGCCAGTCCTCCGCTTCCTTGGAATCTGCAACCCCTCGTGGCTGCTGCCGATCATAGGCGCCACCATCTTGGGTCCATACCTCGCGGTCACAGCATGCTGTGTTTTCAGCTCCTTTAACAGGCCTTTCAAAGCCTGAATGGAGCTGATGGCAGTTGAACAGGGCGGTTGGACCCCAAGAGAGCTCTGTGTCCCTGCTCCCCACTCTCCATGGGTCTGCACCAGTGGCAGCGCTGCTGTTACCGCAGGTCCGGCAGCGCTGTCATTTCTTTTACTCAATACAAAATATTAGTGAAGAAGAAAAGATGGCTCTTTGATTTAAACAGATAGATACAGAGGACCCATGTTATGAGGGATTATGGTCCCAGGAAACGCTCTGTATCACGATAATTCATAAAACAAAGCCACATCATCTGATTATGTGTCAAGAAACACAAATTGAATAATAATAATTTTTCTTCACATAAGTTCTAAATTGCAAATTTTTAATCACATAACCTAGCTTTTTGGTTGTGGCTTATTAATTCTGTAAGAGCTAAGTTTCATTTCCTGAACTGCTGTAATACTCACAAAAATAGTTCTGGTTTCAGTTGGCAGCCATAGTAGAAGAGTGGCATTCTAGTTCAAATGTGAATTTCAATGCCAGAAGCAAGAAGGAAGAAATGTGGGAAAGAAGTGGTAAAGGAGTGGAGTTGCTTACACATTAGCTGCTCATCCTTAGCCCCTTTCACACTTGCGTCCCACTAAATTGGCCATTCAGTGTCCCAGGATAGGAAAGGGTGCTTGGCTTTTCACACTTGACTGGGACACTGAATGCTTTCAAGCTTGCAAGGAGCCATCCCTGGGGTTATGACTGTTCTACCTTCTACTGGTGACGTCATGACGCATTGAGTGGTGGTTGACCTGCCCTAAATCCTGATCAATGTATTATGATCTTAAGCCCCTTTCACACTTGACAGTAATCCCAAGGAGTCGAATGCCAATCGGCTTTAAAGTGGCAAGTGGGAAAATCTGCTTGCCTCGACCCCTAGTACAATCCCTGGCGAGTGTGAAACGGGCAATTGCATGGGGATTGCCGGCCTCGACCCCTAGTACAATCCCCGGCGAGTGTGAAACGGGCAATTGCATGGGGATTGCCGGCCTCGACCCCTAGTACAATCCCCGGCGAGTGTGAAATGGGCAATTGCATGGGGATTGCCAGCCTCGACCCCTAGTACAATCCCCGGCATCTGCAGATGCTGGTTTTGAGATCAGGCAAATGTGAAACGGGCAATTGCATTGCAGGCACTTCCTATTAAAGGTCGAACAGACCAAATGCTGGGGATAAATCCTTGCAAGTGTGAAAACATTCAGTGTCCCAGTTAGGAGTGGTCTAGTGTGGAAGGCCAAACCCCCATTCCTATCCCGGGAACTGAATAGCCGATTTACTGGGATGCATGTGTGAAATGGGCTTTATATTTGAACAAACAAAGTGAATCATGCATAATGATAACATAATTAATCGTTATGGTACAGCAGAGTGTGAGCCCTTCAGCCCCTGTTGGTGTTGTGCTGACACACATAAACCTTCATAAGGGACTGTGGGAAAGTACTAGTAATAAATGGCAATAGTGGACAATTTTTATACAGCGTGGGAAAGTTGGTAGTGCTATACCGCTTAATTTATACAGCGTGGGAAAGTTGGTAGCGCTACACTGCTTAATTTATACGGCGTGGGAAAGTTGGTAGTGCTATAGCGGTCAATTTATACAGCGTGGGAAATTTGACAGTGCTTTAGCGGTCAATTTATACAGCGTGGGAAAGTTGGTAGTGCTATACCGCTTAATTTATACAGCGTGGGAAAGTTGGTAGCGCTATACCGCTTAATTTATACGGCGTGGGAAAGTTGGTAGTGCTATAGCGGTCAATTTATACAGCGTGGGAAATTTGACAGTGCTTTAGCGGTCAATTTATACAGCGTGGGAAAGTTGGTAGTGCTATAGCGGTCAATTTATACAGCGTGCAAAAGTTGGTAGTGCTATAGCGGTCAATTTATACAGCATGGGAAAGTTGACAGTGCTATAGCGGTCAATTTATATAGCGTTGGAAAGTTATTGCACTATTACGGACAATTTATAAATACCGTGGGGAAAAACGATGGCAGACCTGCCCCCCCAGAATTCCATGTATGCTGGCTGCATGCATGGACCATCCATAGAGGGGTTTCTCCGCTGCATGGCATTCTGGAAAATCAGGTCCGCCATTGCCTTTTTCCCCACGGTTTTCATAAATTTATGGCTACCAATTTTCCCACGCTGTTTAAAAATTGTCTGCTATTGCTATTTATTGTTGTTTATTGCTATTTATTCCATCTCTCTCTTGCTCTCCTACTGCGACTTCCCCATGGCAAAGTTTATACCATCATTTTAATCTTTTCTTCCTGCACTCACACAAAAACTTTGGTAATTTCAATCCAACAATGCAATTACTCATTTCACATTTGCCTGATTGCAACGCTGGCATCTGCAGACACTGGGTTTGTACTAGGGGTTGAGGCCGTCAGTCCCCGGCATGAGATGATGTAATCCGATGCCGGCGTTGAGCTGATTTTTCTTTCAAACTAGACACTTTAAAGACCGATTGGCGGGTTAATTTCTGGGACCACTTGCAAGTGTGAAAGGGGCTCTTGAGACCCTTGAAGCCAATTACACATGAAAGAGGTGCAGTAAAATAGACCCATCAACCTTAATGCCCTGGAGCTCCAAGATACCTGTTAACCATCATTTTAACTGCTCACTGTAGAGGTGATATGAATTTCATGGGTTTACATGCAAGACAAAGTGATCTAAATCCATTTTAGTAGGAGGTGGGAAACTATTCATCTGACTCTCCTGGCTGGTGAACAATGGACAGCAGATGTTGAAAACATTGAAGAGGCCTTTCAGGGTAAGTGAAATCTTCCTTTGTGGGAGTAGAAAGAGCAGGATCCTTCTGAATGCTCTGCTCAATCAGACCCATTGGTCAGCTGCTATTTCTTGTCCAGTGGGCAGGCAAGTAAGAAGACCTGGGAGCTGAAATTCCCCAGCATTTTAAGTCAAATGGAAACAAAACTGGAATGGGATGTCCATTCCATTTACTTCTCTGCCATGAGTGGAATTCCATTACTTTGCAGACTATTTTATAATGAGATGCATGTTCACAGCTCAGTCCATGATGTTCAATGGGAAAGCCTGCAGGAGATTTAATGTGATTTTGAGTGCCTTGAGTGCCTGGTTGTTGCTTCAATGGGCAGGGTCAAAATTGTGAAGGGAGGTCTGTGAAATAAAAGACTGTGAAAACCATTCACAGCAGGACAACATCAAACTCTTTACTCCTCTCACCCTCTGTCTTCATACCCATTAACCTTTGGACTACCTAATTTTTTCTTGTGGGACAGCTACATAATTATGGCATTGGAGTGTCTGCTGTAATAGAGTCATAATTAGAAGGAGCTAATGGAGAAAGTACATATGTTCGCTCATTAAAGCCACACTCATTCTCAACTAAGTTGGCAATAACATACATTTTACAACCCCTAGCTATTAACTTATAAAGTGCTTTGGTTCAAGGGGGTAAGTTAGTAATAGCTGGGTGACAGGAACAGATGTGAATATATCTTACATCAAATTAATCCATCAATAGATTCAAATCTTTTCCTTTGCCATGTAATACACTCTTACACATATTGTACCAGTGCATGTATAAATGCACAAAAGACCGTGCTAGGCAGGCAAATTGAATCAGTGTAAATTAGTTTGTTAATAATTCTGACAATTGACATCTTCATTCTAATTTATGTGACAACCAGATAAGCCCAAGAGATCCAAACAGATTGTCAGGATATATTTCCTTGTCCCTCTCTGATTTGAAGTGATCAGGTTATTTTATCGAACTACTGAAAGCTGATTCTTTCCAATCGAGGTCGTATTATTCTAGGGAATTCAAACAAATGAAAGTGAAACTTAATTGAGTGCTGCCATATTGATGAAAAACATCTATAAATAGTGTCATGGTCCTTTGGAGTAAAGTGAGAAAGAAGGGTGTGTTTACATAAGAAGATCAAAATGGGATCCGACCCTTGAGTCTATTCTGCCGTTCATTAAAAGTTTGACTGATCTGGTCTTGGTTCCATTTTGCAGCTGAGACTCAAAATGCTCAACTCCCCTATTATCCAAACATCTATCTCAGCCCTTGCAGTTCCCTGGGTACAGAACTCCAAAATATATCAGCTTCAGGGAGTAGAAATTCCTCCTCTTCTCTAGCACAAAATAAAAGCTTATTCTGAGATGATGCCTTTAGTTCTAGAGTTTCTCATGTGTGAAAGATTCGGATCAAGTTTTTTTCTAAAATGACAGCATCTTTACCCCAAGAATTAAAGTAATGAATGATCTCTGAGCTGCAACCAACAGAACAATGCAACTCCATAAACATGGAGACCAAAACTATATGCAATACTCCAGAAGATCAATACTATCTATTGCCGCAAATTATCCCTATTTTTATACTCCATCTCTTTGCAATTGAGGACAACATTCTGTTTTACTCTCCCAATTACTTGCTCTTCCTGCGCATTTAAATTTATGGCTCAGGACACCCAAATCCTTCTGTAACTCAACATGCCACATTTCAGCAAGCGTAGATATCCTCCCATTTTCTCACACTGTATATCCTTGCCAATTTCATAATCTATATTGATCTTCCAATGCACTCTTTGCATCTTTCTCACAACGTGCTTTTCTACCTATTTTTGTCTCATTAACAAATGTGGCTACAGTGCATTTGGTCTCATAACATGTCAATTAATTTAACTTACTTAATGTTATGGATCTGTTACCAATCCCTGTGGCACCCGCTAGTTACAGCTTACCAATGATTCATTTAGCCTAACTGTTTCCTGTCTGTTAGAAAATCCTCTATCCATGCTAATATATTACTCCAAATGCCATGAAGTTTAACACTTTACCATTTCTTTTTTGCAGCTTTTTATTTGAATACCAATTGGAAACCCAAAGACACAACTGTAAGATACACACAGCAGAAAACCCCTGACTGTTTTTCACACCTTGAACATTCAAAGCTCTCTTGGTTTCTCATAGCTTGACCAGGTATTAACTTTTCAATTTCAGAAGTTGGCCATAAATTGCATTTGTGTACTGAATCTTTATCTTACTGCTGTCAATATGTTCGCGATGCTCCTCCTCCAGACATACAGCGCCCTCCATAATGTTTGGGACAAATACACTTTTTTTCCTTTATTTGCACCTGAGCTCCACAGTTTTAAATTTATAATCCAATAATTCACATTGATTAAAGTGCAAATTCTAGATTTTTTCCAAGGTTGTTTGCATACATTTTGGTTTGACTTTGTAGAAATTACAGCACATTTATTCTGTTCCACGGATGTGCTTTGAGCCAAACCTCATGGTGGAGAGAGCAATAGATGGGGACTTGGAATTTCTCTATTATTCTGCCATCATAAGTTCAGCGAGTGTCTGGGAGATACCTTATTTGGTTTCTGTGGTAGTGAAATTGGTAGAAGACCGAAGAGTATTCATCTCTTATTAAGCTCTGTATTAAACTCTGAAAGAACTCCTCGTGAAATATTTCTGACTACAATGAACTGGTCATAATTGAAAACTTGGGACAGCAACCATATCCTGTGAACAGTCAAGAGCAGCATGCCCGACCACATTTATGCAAATAAAGCACTAAATCTGCAGATGCTGAGATTGTAGTAAAAACACAGAAAAGCTCGAGGAACTCAGCCAGTCTCATAGCATCCACAGGAGGTGAAACTATGTTAGCAACATTTCGGGCCTGAGAAATCGATAATATATCTTCACGTCGTATGAATGCTGCAAGACTGGCTGAGTTCCTCCAGCATTTCTGCATGTTTATACAAGGGCCAGTCCCATCAGCCTGTTTGCAGAAGCGCAGAGAGTGAGATTGAAAGAAAAGAAACTTAAAAATGGAGAGGAACACTTGCTGATTTTAAAAAAATTTGTCTAAAACACCTAAATCTCAAGCCATATTTGCACCTGAATCATTAACATTAGAGAACTTTGAGACTGAATTTAATTCCATGATTTCTGCCCTTGGATCTCTGTAATACATTTCCCATGTTGTTCCAAAGTGTGAATGTAAGTAGAAGATTGCTGGTCTATTTAACAAATGGTCAGTTCTGGCAAAATCAACTGAGCACATCAATAACCGAGACAGAATGTGCATAACATTTTACTCGAGTGATTTGTAGCTCTCCTGTGAGAGTACACTGGGTGAATAAGAGTGACCCTTTTCAGTCTATCACCATAGATCAGGTGATGTGATGAAATTGCCTCACAGAAGTCCAAATGTTTGTCTCCTGAATAAAGCAGCTGAGTTCCTCCAGCATTTTGGTGCTTTTACTACAATTCAGGTGTCTGCAGCCTATCGTGTTTCTCCAACTACATCTGGTTCTCCTAACTTGGAGTCATTCAATTCCTGCTGCTTCAGCTAAATGATGATGCTTGCTGGAGAAATAATAAACTGTTTCTCCAGCACAATGATAAAGAGTGTCAAAGGCAGAGGGAGCTGGGGAGGGGAGGGGGGGGGGGTGGTGGCCAGGAAAAGACCTCTCTTTGTGAATTTACAATTTAACTCCAATTGCTGAAACTGCATGTGGCTGACTGGAGACCCCCTGCCGTTCACAGGTCAACTGCCTGGATGTCAAGGAGACAGTGGCACCTGGAGAGGATGTTATTTTATACATTGAGTAAGATAAATGGCTCAGTGTAAATAATGAATTATGTTGAAACTAAATATTATCCATAATGTTTCTGGGCTAGCCGATAAACATGCACGAAGTTAAATAATTTAATCATATCTTGAGATTAAACTCTAGAGCAGGACAAATAAACAATATACTGGATAACCTATTGCTTAATATAAATTAATTTAATTAAGCTGACATACTATCATTATGAGTTCCACAAACTGTATCTACTCCTAAGCTTTAGCTTAAAGTACACATCAGATGAACATGAAGCCTTTGAAGGCAATTTATCACACCCTCTTGACATTGTAAACTGCCCAAGCAAGTTAATGAATTATTCTTGCAGGGCTGATACTATTGTAATGTGTCAATGTTCTGAACTCACCCCCTCGCCGAAACATAACATTTTCTCTTCCATCTCCTTGTCTGCCTTCTATTATCCCCCATTTTTTTTAATATATCAACCCTACTTTGGGGAATATTTCATCCAAAAGGCTGGATTTCCATTAAATCAACCTTATGTCAGGTTGCATGAATATGTCAACCTGATTCGTGCTTAAAACCAAGCAACCAAGAGACAAGATTTAGGATAGCTTTCTGGGTTCTTCCTCCGAGATTTTGGAGTTCGCATGACGGAGCCTCACAAAATGTTGTAGAAGAGATTCCATTTTCAAATATGAAGCTCTGCTTCAGTCAAAACAACCAGAGTTGGGAAGAAAGCACAGGTCTTGGTTCCCACGCAACCTAGATGTTTAAAATATGCATGCGTGGGTACGCAAGGTCAGAGTTGGGCTGAAGCTGTGATGTCTTTCACAGTGGTAGAGTATCTCATCACTCACTGTCAAGGCTCTCGCATGAATAATTTCCTTTTGAGTCTGCCACCAGTAAGTTATCTCTGCTTGTTGCTGCATGGGGATCAATTCCTTCAAGGAGGGGCATTGAAGGAAGACATTTTGAGATAAAAAGGAAAATCGCATGCATTTTATGAAATCATCAATGATGCCTTGGGGTGAGGATGGTTCGCTTCCAAGTTTCACTGATGAATCCATGGGTGACTCAGTAACCTGTTCCTTTCCAAGACTAATACATAAATGTACTGGAGGCCAACATTAGTTGCTTTTTACTTCCTGTGGATAATGTGGGACCTGCTGAGTTTCTCCAGCATGTTTGTGTATAACACTTGACTCCAGGATCTGCAGACTTTTTGGCCCATCTCCTTTCCCATTCAGATCCATCCACAAAAACTGCACAATTCCTTATGACACAAATGAGTTGGCTAAGATTTCTGCCTCTTTTCAGCATCAAGTGTAAAACATCACTCTTTGGAACAAGGCCACCCTTTGGTGGTACATGTGGTCTCTGGAAATGGACTGGAGAACAGCTCATGAGGCCTTGGTGATTTCTCCAAAGGCATGGCATCATTATATCTTTGCAGCATTTAATTTGATCGTTCCAGGATCTACAGAATGTGTAATTCAGAGTATAAAACTAACTCATGAAATAAGATAATATTGTCATTTAAACTCTGTTTGTCCCCTTATTCATGATATCCAAAGCTTTAGGTCAACGTGTCTATAATTATTGAGAAACATTGAAAATAAAGAGGCTGCAAGTCTTTCCCATTGGCATCCTTGAAGTGGATGGGTTGTCAAATATTTTTTTGCCTGCAGAGATGCTGCATGACCTGCTGAGTTCCTCCAACATTTTGTTTTTTTGGCCCAGATTTCAGCATCTGCAGTTTCCTCAAAGGTCAAAGTTCACATTTATTGTCAGAATATATGCATGATATCGCATACAACCCTGAGATCTTTTTCCCTGCAGACCAGGAAGTTATTGGTAGTGTAAACTGTACTTAAGAAGAAGATACATATACAAAAGAGGGAATTGTATACAAGCTAACTGCAAATGCTGGAAAAATAAAATCATCTGTAATAATATTACTCTGATTGAGTCTGTCATTTCAGAGACTAATGGTTGAGGAGTAGTAACTATTCCTGAACCTGGTGGTACGAGTGTTGTGGCACCTATGCTTCTTTCCTGATGGTAACAGTGAGAACAGAGCATGTCCTGAGTAGAGTGGTTCCTTGTTGGTTGCTGCTGCTCTCCGACAGCAGCATTCCATGTAGATTTGCTCCATGGTGGAGAGTGTTTTGCCTGTGATGTACTGGGCTGCATCCACTACCTTTTGCAGGGAAATCCACTCAAAGGTATTGGCGCCCCATACCAGGTCATGATGCAGCCAGTCAGCACACTTTCCACAGCACATCTGTAGAAGTTTGGCAAAGATTTGGATGTCATATTTCTTTTCTTTCTTTGGCTTGGCTTCGCGGACGAAGATTTATGGAGGGGGTAAAAGGTCCACGTCAGCTGCAGGCTCGTTTGTGGCTGACCAGTCCGATGCGGGACAGGCAGACACGATTGCAGCGGTTGCAAGGGAAAATTGGTTGGTTGGGGTTGGGTGTTGGGTTTTTCCTCCTTTGCCTTTTGTCAGTGAGGTGGGCTCTGCGGTCTTCTTCAAAGGAGGCTGCTGCCCGCCAAACTGTTTGCAAACTCCTGAGGAAGTAGAGGTTCTGACATATTTTCTTCACAATGACATTAGTATGTTGGGTCCAGGAAATGTCCTCCACGATAGTGACTCCAAGGGATTTAAATTGTCTCACCTTTTCCACCAGTGATCACTGGATCATACACCTCTGGTTTTCCCTTCTTTAAGTCTGTAATTAGCTCCTTGGTTTCGATGACATTGAGTGAGAGATTGTACCTTGTATCTTGTATATGACTTCTAGTATTTGACATTTCTATCTTAGAAAAAAAAACACTTTAGCTAGCTACCCCATCTCTATCCTGATATACTTTCATAAGGTTCCCCCTCTATTTCCAACATTCCAGAAAAAACAATCAGTTTATCCAAGTTCTTCTTAGAATTAACACACCCCAAACCAGGCAATGTCCTAAATCCTCCATATCCTAGCATTCAAGTTATACTTAGGTTGCAGTTATAATTAGAGAGGGAAGGTTAGTGTAACAGTCAGCATTTTAAATGCCATTAAAGTGTCAGTGACCCGGGTTCGAATCTGATGCAGTCTGAACGGAGTCTTTACATTCTCCCATATTTGTGTCAGTTTCTTTTGGGTGTTCCAGTCTCCTCCCACCCCACAAAAATGGATTAATTGGTGCATGGGCTCATGGGGCAGACGAACATGTTACCATGTGGTATGTCACAATTTGAAAAAATAATTTAAAGTGGGGGTGGGATGGGAGCGACAAAAGTGATAGATGTGGGAGGGTAGTTAATGTGAATGTTGGGAGAATAGGTGAATAAAAAAATCAGCGGGGAAATGGAATTGCTCTGTGTAAATTTCATGGACTCAATTACCTCTGCCTCGTTCACAATAATGCATGGAAAGGTCAGTTTTGTTCTTGGTGCAAATTGAATAACACGTCGCAAGAAAGTTCTGCAGATACTTCAGATCTTGACAATTTCTGTTATGGTCCACATTATCATTCTTTGTTGTGATTTTCACAAGTTATTGGCAGCGCCACTTCAAGGAAATCAAAGGACTTAAAAGATACAGCTTAGTCCTGATCTCAATCACATCTTATTTAATAATTCACTACAGGAGCTATGAATGCAAACCGTTTCATCTAAACAAGCTGCTGAGTGCAAGGAGACATTTAGCAGCAGTGTCCTGCAGAAAAGGTTTCTTCACCAACTGTAGCCTGATTCTAATTAGCTTCAAATGAAATTTCTGAAAACCATTTACAAACATCACTAAACGACCCAAAGCTCAAATCAGTCTCTTTTCCCAGATATGTGTTCCAGTCGATATAGGAAGGTCTTCTAACTTGGGTCTCTTAGGTTCCCCTCTTTCATGGCATTACTCACCCAGCAGTAGAGGTTTCAGCAGGCCTTGGCCATTCTGCAAATTCCGACAATGAAGCTCTCTGCTTTACTGACTTATCCAGTTTCCGTTAGGTCCCCCAAGCACCCATCTCTCCCTTACCCCCCCCCCCCATCCTTAATTCTGCTTTCCTCTAGCTCTGTCTGTTTCTCTCTCTCTCCCTCTCTCTCTTTCCTTTCCCTCTGTCTCCTTTCCTCTGGCTCTACATTCACATCGACACCCCCTCCCCAAATCAATTCTAACCTTTCCTCTCCTGTCCTCCTACCCTTGTCCATTAGAACATAAGAATTAGGTGCAGGAGTCAGCTGTCTGGCCCATCGAGTGCTCTGCCATTCAATGAGATCATGGCTGATTTGATGATAGGCTCCTTTCCATCTACCTGCCTTTCCCTTAATTCCATTATTATGTAGAAATGTATCCAATATTGACTTAAATATATTCACTGTGGTAGCCTCCGCTGTTTCAATGGGCAGCAAATTCCATACATTTACCACCTTCTGGGAAAGCAGTTCCTCCTCATCTCTATTCTAAATCTACTATCCTGGATCTTCAAACTTTGTCCCCTAGCTCTAGTCTCCTCCACCAATGAGAACAATTTAACTACCTCAATCTTATCGTATAAACAGCACAGAAACAGACCAGTTTGGCCCTAGTAGTCCCTGCCAAACATCTTCTCCCACTGACCCACATTTGATCCATAACCCTCCACATCCCATTCATATACCTATCCAACCTTTCCGTGAATATTAAATCAATCTCGCTTCATCCACCACTGCCGGAAGTTTATTCCATACCCCCACCACCCTCTACGTAAAGATATTCCCCCTCATGTTTCCCCTAAACTTTTCCCCTTTTACTCTCAATCCATGCCCTCTTGTTTGAATCTCCCCCACTCTCATTGACTCTATCTTTCCCCCTTATAATTTTGAATACCTCTACCAAATTATCCCTCGACTTTCTACGCTCCAGGGAATAAAGTCCCAGCCTGCTCCACTTTTCTCTGCAACTCAAACAGGTGCATGAGAGAGAATCTGGCCAAAGTCAGTTGGAGAAGCACACTATTAGGGAAGACAGTAGATCAACAATGGTTCGAGTTTCTACAAAAAAATGAGGAAAGTGTAAGACAGGTACATACCAAAAGGAAAGAAAGTTGTAAATTAGAAAATGAGACAATTGTGGCTGACGAGGGAAGTTAAAGGCAAAGTAAAAGCAACAGAGAGGGAAGCAAAAATTAGCGGGAAGATAGAGAACTGGGAAACTTAGAGAGGATAACTAAGAAGGTGCTTAGGAAGGAAAAGAGAAATTATGAAAGTAGGTTAGCAAATAATATCAAAGGGGATACTAAAAACATTTTAAGTTTATAAAGAACAAAAGAGAAACAAGAGTCGTCATAGGACCATTAGAAAATGATGCAGAAGAGATTGTAATGGGAGACAAGGAGATGACAGAGGACCTAAAAGAATACTTTGGATCAGTCTTTATAGTAGAAGACATTTGTAGCTTACCAGACTCTCAAGGGACTCTGAGAAGTGAAGTAGATGCTGGCAAAATCACAAGAGAGGAGGTACCTGGGAAGTTAAATGGACTAAGGATAGACAAGTGTCCTGATCTATATGGAAGGCACCCTCGAGTTCTGAGGGAGGTTGCTGCAGAGATTGTGAAAGCATTGGTAATGATCTTTCAGGAGCCAATGGAGCTTGGCATGGTTCCAGAGGACTGGAGCGTCACAAATGTCAATCTGCTGTTTAAGAAGGGAAGGAGGCAGCAGAAAGGAAACTATAGACCTTTTAGTCTGATATCAGTGGTTGGGAAGATGTTGGAATCAATTATCAAAGATGAGGTTATGGAGAACCTAGGGGAGCATCACAAGATAGGTCCAAGTCAGCATGGTTTTCTCCAAAGAAAATCGTGCCTGACAAACCTACTACAATTTTTACTGTGGAGATAAACAAACAGGATAGATAGGGGAGAAACAACAAAGTGCCACTTATGAGGCTGCTTAACAAGAGGAGAGCACACGGAATTACAGGAAGGGTGCTAGCATGGGTAGAGCATTGGTTAATAGACAGGAAACAGAGAATGGGAATAAAGGGCTCCTATTCGGGATAGTTGCCTGTTACTAGTGGTGTTCCACAGAGGTCAGTGTTGGGGCTGCTTCTTTTTATGTTGTATATAAATGATTTACATAATGGAATAAATAGCTTTGTGGCTAAATGTGTGGATGACACCAAAATAGGTGGTATAGCTGGTAATGCTGAGGACAGGGAAAGGCTGCAGAGAGACTTAGATAGATTAGGGGCAAAGAGATGGTAGATGAAATACAATGTTGGGAAGTGTACAATCATATACTGGTACAAGAAATAGACAGGCAGATTATTATTTAGATGGGGAGAAAATTCAAAATTCAGAGGTACAAAGGGATTTGGGGTCCTTGCGCAGGATACCCTAAAGTTTAACCTCCAGGTTGAGTCGGCAGTGAAGAAAGCAAATGCAATGTTGGTGTTCATTTCCAGAAGAATAGCATACAAAAGCAGGGATGTAATGTTGAGACTCAAAAGGATGCTAGGGAGACCTCACTTGGAGTACTGTGTACAGTTTTGGGCGCCTTATTTGAGAAAGGATATGCTGGCATTGGAGAGAGTTCAGAGAAGATTTATAGAATGATGCTAGGAATGAAAAAGGTTAGCACATGAAGGATGTTTGTTGGCTCTTGAGTGTACTTGTTAGAGTTGGGACCTCATGGAGACATTTGCTAAAAAGCTTGGACAGAGTAGGTGTGACAAAGTTGTTTCCCATGCTAGGGGAATCTAGGATAAGAGGCCACATTTTCTGAATGAAAGGGTGTCAATTTAAAGCAGAGATGTGGCGAAATTTCTTTAGCCACAGGGTTGTGAGTCTATGGAACTTGATGCCACAGGCAGTAGTGGAAGCAAGGCTGATGGGTGTATTTAAGACAGAAATTACGTATTTGATTAGTCAGGCATCAAGGGTCACAAGGAGAAGGCCAGGGAGTGAGGCTGAGTGATAAGGATCAGCTCATGATTAAATGGCAGAGCAGACCTGACGGGCTGTTTGGCCTACGACTACACTTATATCTTGTGATCTTGTGGTCTTATGGAATTATTGAGTGGGTCCCGTGGCTTGCACTGGATACTATAATTTTGCAATGTCCTTCGAATAGCTCTGTTCACATCGGTGAATGTTTATTTGGGAAACAAGGCGGTGAGCTTTGAAACTTCTGCTCCTTCTAGCCGTCTTTTTCTTACTACCCCTTTTCTCTGCTGCTGCTCAGACTCCTACTTCTTCCCAGCTTCTCTGGTCAGCTTTCCTCTGATCCTGGCTGTGACCTTCAGCTGGCTACAAGGAAATATCTGCTGGTTTGATAAAATCTCATCTTGAAAAGACGGGTGGCATCATGCACTACTGTCCTGCCACTTTGGTGGCTCATCTCATTCCTGTCCTCAGCTGATATAGTGATTGTTGTTCGTTATATACATTAATGATCTAGATGATGGGGTGGTGAATTGGATTAGTAAATATGCAGACGATACTAAGATAGGTGGAATAGTGGATAATGAAGAAGGTTTTCAAGGATTGCAGAGGGATTTGGGCTGCTTAGAAAAGTGGGCTGAAAAATGGCAGATGGAATTTAATGCTGATAAGTGTGAGGTGCTTCATTTTGGTAAGAAGAATCAGAATAGGACATATGTGGTAAATGGGAGAGCATTGAGGAATACAGAAGAGCAGAAAGATTTAGGAGTAACGGTACATCGTTCCCTGAAGGTAGAAACTCACGTAAATAGGGTGGTGAAGAAGGCTTTTAGTATGCTGGCCTTTATCAATCATTGCATGGAATATAGGAGTTGGGAGGTAATGTTGAGATTGTATAAGATGTTGGTGCGGCCTAATTTGGAGTTCTGTGTGCAGTTCTGGTCGCCTAATTATAGGAAGGATATAAACAGAGTGGAGAGAGTGCAGAGAAGGTTTACCAGAATGTTGCCTGGGTTTAAGCATCTGGAGTATGGGGAGAGATTGGACAGATTGGGTCTTTATTCTTTGGAGCGTAGAAGGTTGAGAGGGGATTTGATAGAAGTATTTAAGATTATGAAAGGGATAGACAGAATGGATGTGGATAGACTATTTCCGTTAAGAGGAGGAAAGATTAAAACAAGAGGACATGAGTTAAGAATTAAGGGGCAGAGGTTTAGAGGTAACCTGAGGGGGAACTTCTTTACTCAGAGAGTGGTAGCCGTGTGGAATGATCTTCCGGGAGAAATAGTGGCGGCGGAGTCAATTGTATTATTTAAGAAAAGGTTGGACAGGTATATGGATGAGAAGAAGATGGAGGGTTATGGGCATTGTGCAGGGAGGTGGGACTAGAAAGGGGTGTTTGGTTCGGTGCGGACTTGAAGGGCCTAATGGCCTGTTTCCGTGCTGTAATTGTTATATAAATGTTATATATATATAATCAGTGTGAGCAGCCAGGGAAGCATGTCCCTCAGGATCTAACCCTAAGGATACTGCTGGTGTCTGAAAATGTTCGACAGTGCAGATCCGTTTTATGAATGTTCAAGGACTGGAGAAACATCATGTTCATAATGGGATTGTGTGGACACATTGGCCCAGTATTAGTCATAGAATCATATAGCACAGAACAGGCCATTCAGTCTAATTCATCCATGCAGACCAAGCTGGCATTCTGTTCTTGTCTAATTTGCCTGGATTTGGTCCATATCCTTTTAAACATTTCATATCCACATATCTATCCAAATGACTTTTGAATGTCATAATATACCTGCTTACATTGCTCCCTCTGACACCAAATCAAGCCACTCTCTGAGTATAAAAATGTTAGGCCTTAAATCCTTCTTAAAATAGCTCCCCTCTCACATTTAATCTCTTTCCTCGAATCATCTATGCTGAGAAAAGCATGATGTACATTTATGTTTACTCTACCTCCCAACTTGTATCCTCTGTGAGAGCTCTCCTCAGCTTCTTATGCTCTGGGGAATAAAAACACAGCCTATCCAACATCTTGTAACTCCAGCTCTCCAGTCCCAGCAACATACTGGTGAATCTCCTCTGCAGCCCCTTCCTATAGCTGGGTGCCTAGAACAGCAAACAGTACTCCAAGTACAGTCTCACCAGTGCCTTGTACAGGTATATCATGGGGTCCCAACTTTTGTACTCAAAGTCCCGTGTGCTAAATGCCTTCTTCACCCTCCTGTCAAACTGAGTCACCACTTTCAGGGAACCACTTACAATACCACCCTGCGCTCCTATGACATTGCTTGTAGACGTTGATGTGGATGTCACCTCCATGTGGGCTTCCTCTTCAAAGCCTTCTTAGAACAAGTTTAATTCATTACCATAGTGTTTCCATGGTGTTTCCAGGCTTTTGTAAATAATATCATATTTATATTGGCTGAAAGTCAAAGTCCATCTTTGTACTCATGGAGAAATCATCTAAAGCACTAGCTTCATGTGAAACCAGAGGTTAGACGTCTGTCAATGGTTTAGAGGTAACATGAGGGGGAACTTCTTTACTCAGAGAGTGGTAGCAGTGTGGAATGATCTTCCGGGAGAAATAGTGGCGGCGGAGTCAATTGTATTATTTAAGAAAAGGTTGGACAGGTATATGGATGAGAAGAAGATGGAGGGTTATGGGCATTGTGCAGGGAGGTGGGACTAGAAAGGGGTGTTTGGTTCGGTGCGGACTAGAAGGGCCTAATGGCCTGTTTCCGTGCTGTAATTGTTATGTTATGTTATAAGTGTCATCCATAAACATACTGATAGAATCACTGCACTTCAAGCATGAGATCGGCCTTTGTCTGGCTGTGAGTATTTTTTTCTTCTTGTCAGTTATGTTAAATGTGCATTATTTCTAACAGCTTTACAGAACCATCTTCCATTTTATGAACAACACAGCACCCACATTGTACGGGGATGTGCCACAAGGCAAGATCGACCTTCTATCTCCTGAGAAGTGGTGTGGCACACCAGCAGACGGCAGCAAGTCTTTTCAGTGCACAAGCCTTGACTGCAGCTTCCTCACGTTCTTTTGAAGGAAGTGGTGCCATGGAGCTGAGTGTTTCCAGATACGGCAGGATTATAATTATCCGACAGTCCCAGATATGCATTTAGCTTAGTTATCTAAGTTGGGGCGAAAGCATTGGCGATGGACTTTATCTTCTCTTAAACTGGATACACTCGCAACTTTTTAAATGTCAGTCTGCCTTTTCCAGACTCTACGGGTGCTCATCTCTCGGATCCCATAACCAGGGATATCATCCAGGTTTAAAGTGACCTAGGAAATGAATGGTAACATGCGCTTCATGGTTCGCTGCAAGATAGCAGGTGCTGATGAAACCTAGAAACATAGCTGGTAATGGGTGAACAAACCTTTCTGTGCATTGACAGCCAAAATCTTCCTAGACTGATCATCCAGCACTGGTTTGTTTGGATCATATCCAATTTAGTGAGATGCTGCATTCTGGCCCTGGTTTGCTTTTTTTAAAATGATATTCCATTTGTTATGGAACACTGTGCTTTTGCTACTTGTTCCCAGTACATATTGTTACACTGGTTAGCTGGCTCAATTGCAAGACCAGCTGGCTTTTATTCACTAATTATTCTGCCCGGCCAGTTTTTAGTGTTTACTCAAAGATCATCGTTACCATACAGTGCCAGTATCTCAGTTTGGAATCGGGCACCAACTATAAGGAGTTTGTATGTTCTCCCCGTGTCGGCATGGGTTTCCTCCAGGTATTACAATTTCTTCTCACTCTTCGGAAACATTTGGGGCTTGTAGAGGCTTATCAGTTCATTGATGGTGGGCATAGGCTCTTGGACCAGAAGAGCCTGCTACCATGCTGTTCTTCTACATTTAAATAATGGAAGAAACATATAGGATTATGGGTGTGAGGTAGGGAAGGTTTATATAGGTCCTCCCATCATCATGAGCTGAAAGGCCTGCACTATGCTGTAATGTTCTATCAGATTCACCTTGCACAACTATCCTCTGAATCTGGTTATTTTGATTCTATACCCTAACCTGGCACAGCGTACATCGTTATAATTGCAGTCTTAAAGTCATAGTTTTACAGCATGGAAACAGGCCCTTTGGCCCAACTAGTCCAGGTTGTCCACCCAAGCCATTCCCACTCACCTTGATTCACCCCACATCCCTCTAAATGTCCCTGTGCATGTACTTGTCTATATATTCTGTGCCCCGGCTAAAAAAGGGAGGCATCCTGCATGCCTTCTTCGCTAACATCTACCTGTGCTGACAATTTTAGGAATCTATCCACTGACGCACCAAGGTCCCTCTGAACTTTATTATCAACTCAGGCAGTCAGTCTCAACCCTTTTTTTGGTTACAGACCCCATTAGGACTCTGCTCAAAGTTTATGGGCCCCCTTCCTATGAAACATTCAAGTTTAGTTGGTTTCTTCCATACTTCTCTCCTAATGACTACATAAAAAATGTTTAAAAAATGTATGATTTCATTCCGTACCCCCCCCCCCCCCACTTAAATGTGCTGTGGCCAAGGGACCCTGTATGACAGACGTTGGGTGATCATGTATTCCTCACTACCAATGGCCTTGCCACTTTAGCAGTTGATCAATTTCATTGTGTCACCTAAGTCTATTCCCATTGCAGCCTATGCCCAGATTTTGGCTGAATGGGATATGGAAGTTCACCCTGACAGAATTCACAAATCGCTACCAAAGAATTTGAGATGCAAAAGAAAGTTCACTCTCACAGAAAAACCCAACTTGTGTGAAAAGAAAATAAATAAATCTACACAATATTTTTCAGCTTATTTCTTGGCATTCCCAGATACCATGCTTTCACTTCATGGAAATTTGCCAATATTGCTGTATCAGCAAAACCACTGATTTTTGTATAATCTGCAAACTTATTTTTCCAATTGCATAAACTTTCGAGGAGATCTAAATCTGTAATGAGCATGAAGCAATATTTTACTGCATGAAAATTACATTTAAACTCCATTAGTCCAGCATACTTGGACTTTGGTGGTCCAAAGCAAGCAGATTTCCAACCCTATTGGATGTGATTCTACTTTACGACCTTGGATAGACCCCATTTGGATGTGATTCTACCTTAAGACCTTCAATAGACCCCATTTGGTCACCTATTAAAGGAAAAATGTGAATGCTACAGAGGAGATTTAGAAGGATGTTGCCTCTATTGGAGAGCATGCCTGATGAGGATTGATTGAGTGAACTTGGTCTTTTCTCTTTGGAGCGATGGAGGATAGGTGGTGACCTGGTTGAGGTGTACAAGATGACGTGAGGCATTGATCATGTGGTTGACCAGAGGCTTTTTCCAGGGCTGAAATGGCTAACGTGAGCAGGCATAGTTTTAAGTTGCTTGGGAGTAAGTACAAGGGAAATGTAAGAGGAATGTTTTTCACACAAAGAGTGGTGGGCGCATGGAATGTGCTGCCTGTTGGTGGAGACGGGTACAACAGCAACTTTTAAAAGGTCATTAGATTGGTAGATGGAACTGAGAAAGGTAGAGGGTTATGCAGTAGAGAAATTCTAGGCACTTGTGAGAGTAGGTCAGCACAATACTCTGGGCTGAAGGGCCTGCCCTGTGTTATAGATTTTTATGGTATATGTTACACAACGTTTCACTGAAGCAGGTACATTTGCAGGAAGTGTGGGAAACAGCACCAAGATCACAAGATATAAGAGCAGAAGTAGCTCTATTGGCCCATCAAATCTCTCTGTCAACAGGAGGGCAGACAAAAGAACAAGGAGAGTTTAAAAGGAGTGCAGGAGTAGATGTATCTAGGAAGTCAGGGCATGTGCCTTAGGTGCCACTTGAAGGGGGTCGTCACTGTCCTCGCCCACCAGTCCTTGTAAGAGTTTAAAAACAAGCTCGTATGTGCTATTTAGGAACAGCAGTGCACGTTGAGAGTAGGCGTTGTTGACACCCTCTGCCACTCATTGTCGGTTCCATTAACCCGTCTGTGCATTGGAGGCATCCTCTTCACTGTTGGTGTCGTCACTCACACATCAAAACCCGCACACATTCTGTTGTGGGCTTCCTTTTAAACCCAGCACTGAGTATTCTCCGAGGGCTGAAAGCTCCAGCACCAATCCTCCTTCAACATTGAAATTAAAAAAATAATTCTATGCAGTGTGCTCAGTGAGCTCGGCAAGCAAGTGGCGGAAAGTTAGCAATTTGTGGCACCGGCAGAGCCTGGAAATTATTCAACCCCACCCCGCACCAAACCCAACTCCCCCAACACCCCTTGCCTGATTTATTTCAAACAGAATACTTTTCAGAACAGAGAGAATAATTGGCATTTGTACTTTTACTATAACCGCCGCCCTCGATTCCTGACTCCAAAACCTTCCCCTCAGCTTACACCGAAGCTCCCAACACCCGACTCTGAACCTTCCCCTTGACCTAACCAGAGGCTACAAACCCTACCCTGTCCCCTGGTGGAGCCAGGGCTGAGGAGGGTGGGCACTGAAAGATGAGTTTGAGCGTGTTGGCTTCCACATCCTCCTGCTTCTCTCCCATTGGGTGCTCGGTGCCAAAAGTCACCTTTCCACCAGAGGTAAGAGAGGGATCCCTCGGGGATGATGACAGCTACCTTTAACTTTTGCCGTTCCACTCCACTGCTTTCATTCAGTGAATGCTGGCCTTTGAAGTTAGCAGAAGTTTTTTTTTAATTGGAATGACTGTCATGTTTCTTAAGGTGTAGATTACTGTCCAATATCTCGATATATCCAAGACAATGTTAGATATGACTATTTTAGGGTTCCACAGTGGCGAGGACAGGTAGGGAAGGCAAAGTGGATGGTGTTGCAGTGACAAGGGATGGTTGTGGGGTGATGGGTTGAAGTAAGTTTTAACGGGGTGGGGGCACAATTTCAGTGCTTGCCATGGGTGCTATTTTACCTAGATACGCCCCTGGGTGCAGGAAACGAGTCTTGGTGGAGGAGAGGGAATCGCAAACATCATCTAGTGAGCATGTTACCAAGCCATCGGGAATTCTGAAGGGTCAATTGGCAGATTGATGGGAGTTCACTCTAGGTGCAATCATATTTCCAGGTATTTATTTTTCACTGATTGTGAGTTTCAATTTTACATTGTGATATTACAATCCTCTGGGACTGGAACAAAAATTCCTCCACCCTTTCCTCACAGCCTGGGAATGAGGCACTAACTTTACACCCTCTTTTTGATCTTTAATGAAACTGGCATCTTGTACAGTCGCCTTCCCTCATTATCAATTGTAAAGCACATTTGAATTCTCTGCTCTGAATGCCTGAGGAAACAGGGTTAGAATTTGTACTGGGATATAGCTTCAGGTGACCAACAATCAATTTTCAATAGGCCTCTGCCTATCTCAGATTCAAAATAAGAGTTTCTGTGATGACAGCTCACAGAAAAGGTACAAAGCCTGCGCAGTAATCCACGTGCATGAGCTGAATGGAAGTGGAGAATGTGATGAGCTGAATGGAAGTGGATAAACCCCATGCAGAGACCTTGTTATGCAAATTGAAAACACTCATGCATTTTGCCAGAAGGAGCCAGCACACACAATATCATAGCACATCTCAAAAGCACGTTAGGTTGGAAACCTGGCAAACTTCTTTTTTTCCCTGAAAGTTTACTTTCATTCAATCTTATTCAATCACAGGGATTTTCTTGTACAATTGTTGCAAAGGTTTTATTCTGTTTGTTGAAATGGATCTGTAAAATACTATATTCCTTTAAGTGCTAAGAATGATGGGGGTTGACAGATTTTCCTTTTTTATTAATATCCTGGAAAAACAAAAATTAGCCACTTCAAGTGACTCCCCTTCCCCCAACCTTGACTAATATCTAAAACTCAATTTGCTTAATACGCTGGCATCTGTTTGTTTATAGATTTGCATTTGATTAACCTGTGGGCTTTGATGCAGGTCACTGTTCCCATGACTGTCGATTTATGTGAAGGACGGCATCATTTGCGTGGCAAACCTGTGCAGTTCAAATCACCAGACTGATCTTTCTCATTAGAACACTGGTCCCCCTTCCGAACATCAAGGCCATTTATACTCTGTGAATGGGTATATTTTACATGAAACTTTTCCCTTTCTTGCAGGCTATAGCCTGCACTGTCAGTCTTCCAAAGCCAGTTGAAGGACAGAAATGTTTACACCAGAGTATTAAAAAAGGCAATGGTAATAACTCAAAGATCCGATATTATTAGACAATTTAATCTCCAAAGTAAAGGAAAAAAAAGATTTATTCAGGGAGTCCACTGTGGGTGAGACAGGTTTACTTTGGAAGCTCACCAATCAAACCACTCACACCCTCCTGTCAGGACAGTACCACTAACAAGTTTTGATCAAATGCCTCGCCAAATCATTCACCTAACTAAAATCACAGGTCTACTGTCTAAATTGGTTGAAATGCTGATTGATAGTATGAAATTATTTAGGATGTGGCATAGAATTAAAGGCATGGAGAGAGATGCAGCACAGAAATGGCCTTTAAGCCCACTGAGTCCATGAAAACCACTCAACCCCAATCCTATGTTAATCTCAGATTTTAAAAAAATTCTCCTAATTTTCTCACCAACTCCACCCAGATTCTGCCACTCATCCACACAGTGCAGGCAATTTACATTAGCCAATTAAACTACCGGCCCACACATCTTTGAGACGTGGGAGGAAAATGGACCCCAAGCAATCACGGGGAATTTGCAAACACTGCCCATGCAGCACCCATGGCCTAAGTTTAAGGTTACTGTGATGCCCAAAATATTGCCCCGAAATTGACAAGAGCTGTTACATTGATAGGAAGCAGATGGCTAATAGATGTTCTGATGAACTGAGAAGAGGATCAACAAAGCCTCACGAGGAAAGTAAAATTATCTTGTGAGGGGGAAGCATGTGTGGGAAATCTGACATTTCAGTCCTAACCACTTCCTCGTCCACAATGGCCTAGCTACCTACAGTAAATACAGAGCAAATGGGCCTTTTTGAGTGGATACAAATCACGGACCATCTCATCGCCCTCATGGATTCCTCAACCTTCCCCTCCATGTCCCAGAATGTTTGAACAATGGATGGAGTCAGAGTAAATACACCTGTTTTCTCAGAAGGAAAGCAGGAGGGAGATTCTTGCAGGACTGGTCATGCTGATGGAGAGACAGCAGATGGCTGCAGGATTGGCACTGTGCAGGGAGAATGCGGCAAGTAACACAACAGCAGCATGTGGTGGGCAATTCTGAGATTAAAACAAAGTGAATGCCAGCAAACTAATTACTCATGGAAGGAAAAAAGAGGCTTGATCCTTGTCAAAATAAAAATAAACTATTATTACCATTTCCTGGCTGTGTCTGAGTCTTGATCTCTCTCTCTCTCTCTCTCTCTCTCTCTCTCTCTCTCTCTCTCCCTCTCTCTGCATTTCAGTCTTCTGCAATATAGCCTTTAATCACCCAATGGCTGATTCTCAGGTGAAACCTGGCAAGCAGGAGACACCTGCTCATTCCGATCTACAATGGCGTCCTCATCATATTGGCAAAGGCTGATAACTGCTCAGTGACCATGTCTGAAGAATTGTTTTGCATGCGCAAATATCAAATTACAACCTGAATTGTTTGTCCCAAAGCATTTGACAGGATGCCCGTGAAGCTGCAACCAACAAGGTGCATTATGAAATGAATTGATGTGGAAGAGAACCTATTGAAATTCATCCTATAAGTCCACTGCTGAGAGTCACATCTCCATCTCGCCCAGCCATTCCTTTCCCTTGCCTCCATTGCTTCCCCTTTATTCACTTGCTCAACTGCTCCTGTTGCCATCATGACTACTTGACTTTGCCAGTGTGTTGCTTGTTGCCGTCAACTGCTTGCCAGCCTGTTGGCGGTAATGATCCCTCGACCTCACCCCTGTGAATCAGGCTGCTTTAACCTTTAGCTGCAAATTTATGAGCTGGACTATTATATTATTTATGGACTATTATATTATTTGTTTTTCTCTCTCTCTCTCTCTCTCTCTCTCTCTCTTCACTGTCCATTGTTGCTTCTTTCTGTGATGTGGCCAGTCAGGATGGAAATGTTTGTCTCCAGGTAGGTTTTCTCCACATAGGTATCTTTGTCACCTGAGGCGTTCCACTGAGGTCAAGGATGACTTGTTTCCAGTCTAGTTCAGTATGCTTTGAGTTGGTTGGTGAGATCCTCGGACTCAGATGCTTGGGCTGCTCGACAGAGTATATGTGCAGTTTGGGAGATGATGGGCTCCTGTCCTAGAATTCTGTGAAATTAACAAGTGCCTATCTGAGCGTAATTGGTTCCCAAGAGTCACTGGGGAGGTAGTACTCATTTTCAAGGAGGGATCGAATCATTTCCTTTAGATGCCAGAGGACAGATGAAATTTGTGGTGGAGCCCCGAATAACCCTTACATTTTGAATTTGCATCCAAAGAGACAAATATCTTTTTCAGGCTGGGCCACTGAATAGCAGGACAATCTTGTTTGTAATGAACTTACCTACCAGATCGGAAGATTAAGGAGCTGTCTAGCCATAGCATTATTGAAATTCTGGCTACAGTTTAGAAAGTTAAGTATAATGGATTCTGATATTCGGCGTAGAAAAGAAGAGGCCTGGTTTTTGGAAATGAATCAGTGCAATTAGAGTGTCAATGCTGGGGGTGATGACGTGGGTGCAGTTTATGATATTATTTGGCTTAACCTGCCAGAATTGATGGACTTTACAGAGACCGTGTTGTTGGTGGCATTTCTCCAGTGCCTTGAGATGTTTGCGGTAAGCAGTCCATATATAAGAATTGTACAATAAAGCAGGGATCTCCACTACCCATAGACCATCAGCTTCATTCTGGTTTGAGCTCTTCACCTTGATTTACCACTATGCGGGTATACTTTAGGCAATGGTAAGTTTCATCATCAATATCTGCCTTTGCTAAGAGGTAGCTCCTGAGGTTATCAACACTTTACAGGGTGTTGTCATGCATTGAACTGTCACAGAGTGGTGCTGTTCAGTCGGGGGCAGGTTGGTGCAGAATATATATTTATTCTTTCTTTAAATTTAGATATACAACATGGTAACAGGCCATTTCAGCCCATGATTTCATGCTGCCTAATTACACCCAATTAACCTACCACCTCTGGATGTATTTAATAGTGGGAGGAAACTGGAGCCTTTGAGGAAAACCTAAGCAGACACGGAGAGAACGTAACAACTCCTTATAGACAGCACAGGATTTGAACCCCAATCCCAATTGCTGGCACTGTAGCAGCACTGCCCTAACCGTTACATTAACTGTTCCACCCCACAGGTGTTCTGAGTGTAAGTCCTTTCAAGTTCAAGTTCAAATTTATTACCATCTAATTGTACATACACATATACACCCTGATGAAACAGAGTATCTCCAGATAACAGTGCACACTGTGCACCCCACACACAAACAACATGTATACATGGCAATCCAAAATAAATAAATATATTTCATTGTCCAGGGTGCTTCAGGAAGCAATAACGTGAAAGTTCAAGCAACTCAAACACCAAGTTTGGGGTGTTCATGTTTCTGGAGTGGAATTGAGGCAGGTTGAATAGTTTCTCATTTATCTTTTAGACTAGCTTCAATCCAGTAGGAAGTGATTTGAGGATGAAGTGCAGCCTTGCAATGAGGTAGATTAAGAAAAGTGCTGGGATGAAGGAGGAACCTTTGTTGACACAATTTTGCACTGGTTTAGGGCTTAATGTGGACACTTTATTAAGATCATGCTGGAGGTGTTGGTGAATTAGGTATAACTGGCGGCACGGATTCATGGGCCGAAATGGCTTGTTACCGTGCTGTATGTCTAAATTTAAAATTCAAGAATATTTGTCTCAACCACCTCCTCTGGCACCTTGGTCCACACTCACCTCTGTATATAAAAACATACCTGCTCAGGTTCACATTAAATCTCTCATCACCCACCCCCTACCACATCACCTTTAACCTATAATCATCTGGTGATGGATTCCCCTACTCTGCCTTCACATTAAATACATCTAATGAGCTGGCTTCCATGACTCTAAGGAAATTGGTGCCTGGGTCTTAAATAAAAGTAAGCTGAAAATCAATTTATGCTGATAAGAAAGTGTGAGAAGGATTTCCCTCACTCTCACTCAACTGATGGAGCCAAGGGTTTCATAAGGTCATTCAGGGCATTTCTAGTGATTGGTGTTGCCTCTTCAATTTCTCTTGGAGTTGGTCACATTTGGCCTCCAGATAGATAAAATCCACACTGTGATACAGCTCCTCCACCACTGGGTGGGGCTGTTTAAGATGGATGTGGCAATGACATTCTCTGTAACAAACAGCAAGGGGATCACTTTGGCAGTGACCACGAACAGATGCATCTTCTGATATGATGATGCTCGTGAATACAGTGACTTTCCAGTCTCCTGGCAAGTTCTCTTCCTCCCAAACATGGGAGGCGAGTTGTAAATTTGTGACAAAGTTCACAGTAATTTTACAGTTACAGCAGGGATGCCAACTGCTCCTGAGGTCTCTTCATTCTTCAGTCAACCTTTTGGGCTCACAGCTGCAGGCAAGGCTAGACAGATGGTTTGCTGTAGAATGGAAGAAAGACGCTCACTTCAAGAACAAAGTCATGGTTGAGGAGATCTTCCAAATGTTCCTTTGAGCTGGCTCTAAATGGCGTTTTGTCCTTGATAAGACCACCTTCATTCTTGGCTCTAAGTAAGGTGAAGAATCACCATGTGTCATTGTTATCCTTGAGTTACTTAGCACCCTCTGCTCTTTCCTGTGTAAGATGGAATCTACTTCCATAGCAATGCTTGGGTCCTCCTTGCCCCTTCCAGACAGAGGATTCTTAACAGTGTAGAGGAACAAAGAGATCTTTGGGAGCTGTCAGAGGTTCATTGTTTTTTTACACACAGGGAGTGGTGAGTGCCTGGGATGCATGGCCAGGGCGTTAGTGATGGCCAGTACAATAGGGAAATTCAAAAGACTCTTAGACACGTGGACATAAGAAAAATAGAGGGTTGAGACCATCGAGAACATCGACAGGAAACATTGCCATCGGAGAGCAGCAGTAATCATCAAGGACCCACATCACGCAGTACATGCTCTGCTCTCGCTGCTACCATCAGGAAAGAGGTATCGGTGCCACAAGACTCACAACACCAGTTTCAGGAATAGCTGCTACCCCTCCACCATCAATCTCCTTAACAACTACTCAATCCAGGACTCATTTAAGGACTCTTATTTTTGCACTTTATTCATTTTTTAACAATTCTCTTTGTATTGCATGTTATTTTGTTTACATTTCTTGATTTGTTTACATGTGTACATTGTGCACATTTTTGTTTGCATGACCAATAAGTGGTAATTCTCCCTCGTTCAGGATAAAGAATCTCAGGGTTGCATGTGATGTCATGTATGTACTCTGACAATAAATCTGAAACCAATACATTTGAAATCTGATCTGTATCTGGGTTATGGGTGTGAGGGAGGGAAGGTTTAGATTGTTGTGGAGTAGTTTTCCATAGGTCAAACCAACATCCTGGGCTGAAGGGCTTGTGTTGTCCTGTAATATTCTGTGCTTTCTGTTTTGAGTTGATGTGAAAGAACATCTTTCACACAGAGAGTTATGAGTATCTGCAATTGCCTGGGAAAGTGATAGAAGCAGAGTCATCAATATCACTTTAGAAGTGTCTGGACGAGCGCTTGAAGTGCCCAAGCAGAGAAGGCTGCAAGCCAAGTTAATTCTAATCAGTGGACGTCTACTGATTAGAATGGTCAATGCTTGCCATTGGTATGTCTCTGTGACTCCCACTGGAGGAATCTTGATCTGGCCAACACCTCTGTCCTGCCATCTTTTCCCAGACAGGAATAGCGCTACGCAAGCTTCTCACCAATATCCCACATGCATATATAATGAAACACTCATAAGCTTTGACAGATGTTTGAACTGTAGATCTCAAACTTGAACTGTTTCTATAGATCATCCAGACCTGCTGAATTTTCCAGCACGTTCTGTTTTCACTTCAGAATAGTTCCAGACTAAACTGGAATCTCAGATGCTCACTTGACAGCTGTTTGACGTATGGCATCGCGTTCAAGAGGATTAGAAACAAAGCCCTCTTAGTCACTGTGAAGCATCTCCTCTGGACAATCAAAACACCTTCTGCACCTACTTTTAAAGAGGAAATCCTCAGAACCCCCAGAGGTTCTGTGCACCTAGTCTCTAAGGCTGATGCGAAGAGCACCCTCAGAAGGGTGAATCCTTGGAAAGCCTTTGGTGTACCTGGCCGTGTCTTTAAAACCTGTGAGGGCCAGCTGCTGCAGACATTTTCGACTTCTCACTGTTTTGGTCCGAGGTCCCCACCTGTTTCAAAAGGGCATCCATTACACAAGAGAAGCGAGGTGTCCTGCCTCAATGACTACCAGCCCGTGGCACTGATGGAAGTGCTCTGACAGGTGTGTCTGGGAAAAAATAATCATTGCCTCAGGAAGGACCTGGACCCACTTCAATTCACCTTTTGCCACAACAGGGCAACAGCAAATGCCATCTCATTGGGCCTCCATTGTGCATTAGATCACTTGGATAACAAGAATGACTTGCTGTTGTTGATTGACTGCAGCTCATGTTCAACGCCATCAGATCAGCAAAACCGATAATCAAACGAATGGGTCTGGGACTCTTTTCATCCTTTTGCCATTGCACCCTTGACTTCCTCATCAGCAGACACCCAATCAGTGCAGACCGGCCATGGTGCCTTGCTGACCATCAACACGAGGTATGTCAATGCTCTCTGCTGAGTCCTCTGCCCTATCCCCATTCTGCCCATGATTGCTTGAGGAAGGCCCCAGGGCCAAAACATCGGGAATATATCTTGTCCTCCTATGGATGCTGCAAGACCGGCTGAGAGCCCTCAGAATTTCTGTGTGTTTTTACCATGACCGTCCTGCCAAGGTTGGCTCCGTCTATTCTATAATTTTGCTGAATGGATCACCATTGTTGCCCAAGTAAGGGGAAATGATGAGTCAAGAATATAGGACAGACTTTGAGACTATGATCGAGATTATGACGCTCTGGAGAAATTCAGCAGGTCACGCAGCATCTGTAGGAAGTAAAAGGCAATTAGCATTTTAGGCCAGAGCCCTTTGCAAAGGTATGGGAAAAATAACAGACAGGCACCTGAATGAAAAGGTGAAGGGGGTGGAGTGAGCTGGGATGGGGGTGGTGGGGTGGGGAGGCAAGGAGGAAGGGGAAGGGGGGAGCAGCACAGGCTAACAGGTAAGAGGTCATAGGTGGATACAGATGGGAGTGAGGAAGAGAAAAATAGTTGAGATGTGATGGCGGGAGGGGGTGGCTCTCTGAAAGGAGATGGTAGGTGGTGGAGAGCTGAAGGAAAGGAGGCAGAGTGATAAAGGAAGACAGAGACCTAGGGGGTTTAATAGAAATTGGAGAAGTCCATGTTAATGCCTTCTGGTTGAAGAGTGCCCAGGTGGAATACAAGGTGCTATTCCTCCAATTTGTGGGTAGCCTCTGTTTGGCAATGCATGAGACCATGGGTGGGATGGGTCAGTGTGGGAATGGTGTATGGAATTAAAATGATTGGCCACTGAGAGTTCCTTGCTTTTGCAGCGGACAGAGTGAAGATGCTCAACATTGTGGAGGAGGGCACATCGGGAGCACTGGATGCAGTAAATGATCTCTGCAGATTCTCAAGTGAAGTGTTGCTTCACTTGGAAGGAATGTTTGGACCCAGAATAGTGGTGAGGGAGCACATTTAGCCTACTGGTAAGTGGAATGCTGTTACAGCCCCAGTGACCCGGGTTCACATCCGACACTGTCTGTAAGGAGTATGTCCGATTTCCCCATATCTGCATGGGTTTCCTTCGGGTGCTCCAGTTTGCTCCAACATTCCAAAGTCCTATGAGATTAGAAGGTTAGTTGGTGAAATGGGAGTATTTGAGCGGTGCAGGCTCATGGGACATAAAGGTCTGTTTCAATGCGGCATCTCTCAATTAAAAATTAAATCATAATCTCTTTATCCCTCAACTAAAGTCCTGGTTTTTCTTTATCTTCTTCCTGGTTGTATCTTGCAATTAAAAATGAAAATTTATAAAAATAACTGCAGGTGCTTGAAATAAAAGCAGAAAATACTGGAAAAACTGAGCAGGTCAGGCATTATCTGTGGAAAGAGAAACAGTCAATATTTTACTTGTAGTTGGTTGTTAAGTTTCAAACATGCTGAATAAATTTCAAATATGTTTTATCTTTACTGTTTCATTGACTGGATGGCAATTGTGATGCTGGAGGTTGGCAAAGCACCATGACCTACTCTCTGTGTGGCTGCCTGTTCGAGATGAAATGGTGGACCCGGTGGGCCATTCTGCCTGTGGGACAAGATGAATTGAACAAAGGGGGCTATCCCCTCAAGTGTCTGATCTGTGGACTCTCTGCCTGCGTGAAAAAACAAACGACTGGGTACCAAAGGCCAGTCCATCAGGTTTGAAGAAGACTCAGGCTCAAGACATTGGTTGTATATCATTAGGCAGGGAGACACTGATCAAAAAGACGATTATCAACTGGATCTGTGGGAAGCTGTAGCATCAAGAAGGAAGAGCAAAGAAGAGGAAATGAATTGAGAGGGTTGTTGGAGTGGAAGAGATTGTCTGGTGTTAACTGGCCTGCTGGGGCAGATCCATGTTGATTGGTGGACCAATCTAACACCTGTTCCAGAAGTAAGCCCACCTCCAGCAGATGCAAAAGGATGGCCACGGCAGCAAACTCCTCAGGAGGACAATGAATCAGAACACCGTCAGGGTGGCAGTGAAGGACATGAACAAAGGCTTTCAGTTTTCCCGGAACCTCTTTGTCAGGAAGGTGTTAATGGACTGTTGCAAATTTGAAGCAAAGGACATCTACTGCCTCCAGGACGTTGCAGATAATAATCACTTTGATGTGGCCTTCAAGATCCCCGCGGGATGATGGAGGATGCTCCGGAAATTGCAGGAGAAGGGTAACATGGCTCCACTCTTGCTATTCAAGGCACAGCACTCTTCACCTTTCCAACACAGAAAAACCAATGATAATGGTGCACGTGTTCAAACCACAGGGCCCGTCATGAATGTGCTGACCCTCCTAGGACATTACATAGAGCAAACAGGGACCTGCATGGACGTTAAAGACACGTTTAGAATTTGCACCAGGAAACGCCAAGCTAAGGTGAAGCTGAGAGAGGACAACAAAGGGGCCATTATCCATCCCATCCCATCAGTGTTCACCACTGGAGGGATCAGTGGGGACTTGGACAAATAGAAACTGGGCACGTGGCCGTGCAATGCAGCTCAGTCATCTGCACAAAGTGTAGGAAGGAGGGTCACCAGACCAAGAACTGTGTAGAGAGCAAGTGCAGCAACATGTGTGGGAAAGTAGGCCACCTCTACAGACAATAGAGGGGAAACAGCCAACATCACCACCCCCAGCCTGATCAATACCCCCTCAACCTCAACTGCAACAGAGATCTCTGTAGAGACAGAGACCAGGGGGATCAAGGAGACCCCAAGTACGGCTACCCCCAACTCTCAAACCCAAGCTACAAGGCTGGAGGTCCCTCCTAATGATGCAGAGTTAGAGGAGGGAGCTGCAGAGGGAAAATGGCAGACTGTAAAGAAAATAAAGAAAACTCAAAAGAGCCATATGGAAGAAATTGGCAACAGACACTGCAAGCAGTGGGAAGAAAAGATTCAAGGCACAAGCAGAAGCCAGCAACATTTCATCGTCCATGGATGAAGCCAGGACGAGCACTAGACGAAAGACGAGGAAGCACCAAGACAGAGGGAAAATAAAGGAGGGTAAAGGGTAGTGGGCATAAGGGCTCAGGCCAATCGACACTGGACTGTAACCACTATGGATTGGAGGCTACAATAAACGCAATTGAAATTAAAATTGCATCGATAGCATGTGTAGTTTCAAACAGTCTACACAAAGTGTAAACTCAAGGTAAACATGACTTTCATACAGAACTCTGGGCTGCCACGTCTCAGGAATTATCGAAGGTTGTCGCAATATTGGAGGGAATGATTGCCATGCATCCAGTCTGGGTATCTTGCTATGAGTGGAAACTTTGTAATCACTGAAGTTAATGAGGTGTTTGCAGGCATCTCCTCATGATGGACATAAAGTACCATGACACCCCATTCCAACTGATCACCATGTACGGAGTGAGAGGCTGACCATCTTCCAGCAGTTCCCACCATTGCTGGCGACATCCAGTTTGATCATTCTGGCCAGTGACTTCAACTGCATCATCAGTATAGCTTAGCAATCCACTGATGCCAACAGCAGACTGGACAGCTCCTCCAGACTCCTGATGGATACAGTAAAGGATGCACAGATGTAAGGTGCCTTCCATGACCCTGCAGGTGGAGCAGATCTGCAGCCTACCTTGTCGAGTTTGTATGGCACAACCTGTCTCAGGTAGATTTTGTCTTCATGTCAAAGACCATTACGGACAGAACCTCAAATACCCTGCTGGTGTTCTTCTTTGACCACTGCCACCTACAGGAGGACCAGAAGGCAGGTAGGGGAATGTGAAGTTGATCACCCTAGATAATGTAGAGGAGCTAAAGAAGGAGTATGCTGATTGGAGAACCATGAAATGCTTATTTAACTCCCCCAGTGAACTGCTGGGAAGCGACTAAGGAGAACATCAAGAGGTTCTTTATTCTCAAGAATGTTCAAACAGCAAGACAGAGGCAGAGGGAACTGAGCCAACTCCAGAATGACCAGTAGCAACTCCTCCTTCTGCATTTGAGAGGGATGGATGTGAGAGAGGAACTCCAAGAGGTGAAGAGTTGGCAAGCCAGGCCAACTTCCAATCCAGAGTCCACAACAGGGGAGCAGAAGGAGACGTGCTCACATTTATTCTTCCAAAAGGTTCACAGAGGGAGCAATGCAATCCATAGCCTTAAGGAAGAGGACAGCTCAATCATATCATTACAGACAAGCATACAGAGGATCAGCAGATCCTTTTATGCTGAATTGAATAGCACTAAGGCGACAGACAGAATGGCCTCCCAGAACTTCCTGTCCTCTATCATGGAGGACTTTGATGACAGCAAGCAGTAAAATCTGGACCAGCCAATCACTCTGGGGGAGCTGACAAGACTCCATCCATTCCTTTGGGTCAAGTAAACTCCCAGAAATGACGGCTTACCGACTCAGTTGTATACAGATCTGTGGGACTCTGAGGGTCCAGACCTGCTGGAAATGTACAACATTATGTTTGTGGCAGGCAGCATGCTTGATAACATGATCAAGGGCAAAATTACTCTTATCTTCAAAGGGAAGGGGCAGAAAGAGGATATTAGGAATTAGAGACCCACATTATTGTTAAACATTGACTCCAATATCTTATCCAATTAAGTCAATTCTGCCCTGGGAAAAGTGACCTGCCCAGATCAAACCTGCATAGTCCTGGGGAGGAAAATCTCTCATAGTCTCACACTGTTCAGAGATACTATTGCCTACGTGTAGGACAGGGGGTGATGAACTCCAGCCTGGTCAGCTTAGACCAGGAGGCTTTCAAGTAGATATTGCACACATACCTGATGGGCATACTCTCCAAAATGGGCTTTGGGGAGGGAATCCAAAATTAGATTAAACAGCGTAGCGCTATGGATCAACCACATTAGAAAGAGAGTTGTGATTAATAGGCTTTAATCACCTTAAGACATCAACATCTTGCATGTTGCTGGGCAGGAACTGAGGGAGGCGTTTGAGTGTAACAGCCTTTATAGGGATTTCCAGGAGAAAGGAGTCACAAGTTCAGGGGGTGGGCCAGCCCAAACAATACAAAAAATATAGTGGTTATACCACAAATTGCTCTACTCAAACATCTATAGTGTAATGGGAGGGAAGAAGATAGCTACCCCATCAAGTTTGGAGTCAGACAGGGATGCCCACTCCCACCAGTCTTATTTGTGAGCTGCATCGATCCCTCTGCTGAATCCATCAGGAATGACGATGGCATAGGATGAGTGATGTTTGTCAGGCAGTAGAGGCACTCAGGTCAAAGCTTCTCTGTATGTGGACGACATCTCCGTCTTCTGTTCAGACACATGGTTGCTCCACAGACTGATCAGCATCTGCAACCATTTTGAGTCTGCATCAGGTGCAGGGTAAACTGGAAGAAGAGCGAGGAAATGTTCTTCAGAAACTGATCAGACTGGTCCATCATCCCTTTCACAGTCAGATCTGACTACCTGAAGGTGCTGGAGATCTGGTTTGGAGGAGTTGAGGCATGCAACAAAAATTGTTTGGAGCGGATGGCAAGAAGATCCACCAGAAATTGGGTCCATGGGCATGGTGCTACCTCTGAATAACAGGGAAGAACCTGGTCATCAGGTGTGACGTACTGCTGTAAGTGCCACAGGTGTGGTCCATCACTCAAATTTCTGCTCTGTCAATCACCAGAGCAGTCTTCTGGTTAACATGGGGATCCAAGATGGAAAGTATTTGAAGGATCATCATGTACAAGTCACCAGACCACAGGGCAAGGGGGTACCCAACGTGGCCCTCATCCTAAGGACCACCTGCGTTAGGGTGTGCATGGAACAAAAGTATGAGGCTACCAAGTGCCACTTTGTTCTGATGTTCTACCTGTCCCAGCTGTTGCAAAAAGTGGGCCTGGTTGCATTGCCGCACAGCGTTCCAGTCAGCTGGACTAAACCACCTAACCTTTGTAGAAAAGTTTTTCCAGATGAACACCTTTGACCACAAGGCCTTCAAGCAGTGGTCAGCATGGAATGTCCTGGGAGGAGTCACGTGATGCAATCTGCTGGTTCCACCTGCTGGTCGAGTGGAACCAGCCCTCTCCAGAGAAAAGAAAAAAAAAGTTTGAAAAAACAGAGCTCAATAAGCATAAAATACAGGAAGAGAAAGATAAAGTTACAGAGAAGAGACAGAAGATGGCACCCAAAAGAGAAAATGTAAGAATAACAGAAAAGGGAAGAAGGAAAATCACTGGAGAAAAAAGAAGAAGGCCTTACTTGCACGTCGGAGCAGAGAGCCACCGTGGAGAGGAGCGGCCGATCTCCAGTGTTGGTGAGTCCCCAGAGGAGCAGTGTCCTCCCCCAGCGGACTTCAAAAATGCCTCTCAGAGCCAAGAAGAGGTGTGCAACTGCGCATGCACAAAGAGTTGCGCATGCACAGTGCGCAAGAGAAAGAAAAGGTTAATGCCAGCGGGAGGGGGACTCAGCTGAGGAGTGGCCAGCTGCGGAGTGGCCAGCTGAGAGACGCCCAGTATCGGGGCATTCGGCTGGGAGAAATAAGCAAGAAAGAAAAGAAGAGTGGTAAGAAAGAGAATGAAGGGCTGGAAGAGGGTGACCGGCAACGGGGCGACCGGCAGGGGGACGACCTATGGCAGGAGGCTCAGCAGTGGGTCGGCCTGCAGCAGAGGGCCCAGCAGAAGGTCGACCTGTAGCAGGAGGCCCAACAACGTGTCGACCTGCAGCAGGAGGCCCAACAGCAGGAGACACAGCGGCTGAAGGCCCAGCAAGGATACAGAAGCAGCTTACCAGAGAAGGATGAAGATACACAGATACATAGAAGAGAAGAAGATGACACAGACATAGATACAGACACAGAAGAAGAGGAGGAAGAAGACCAAGAATTTCAAAGGAAAGAAGAAAGTAAAATAGAAGAACAAAATTTAGATAACAGCCTTTTTTGAAGAACAAATGAGGTCATTAAAAGAATGGTTATCATTAGAATTTAGTTCAATCAAAAGAAAAATGAAAAGAGCTGAAGACAGAAAACAAAGCTCAGAGCCAGTCATGACTGAAATAGGGAAAAGAGTAGAAAATGTGGAGGAACGAGAAGCTGCTGTAGAAATGGAGATAAATGATTTAAGAGGGAAGTTGGAAGAGAGCAGAAAAAAAATTAAAGAGACACAAGATTTATTGTCACAAAAAATTGACGAACTGGTAAAGAAGGGTCAGATAAGGAATTTATAAAAGAATGGATCCACGTGAAGAAATAGAAATCAAAAGGGTGCATAGAGCTCTAGTACCGAAACCTCCACCACATGAAAAATTGAGATCCATATTGGTAAAATTTCTAAGATATACAACAAGAGAAAACATACCAGAGCAGGCAAGAAAGAAGGCTAGAGAAGACAATAAGCTGTTGGAATATAAGGGACAAAAAATATTTTTTTACCCGGACATAAGCTTTGAACTTTTAAAGAAGAGGAAGGAATTCAACACGGTGAAAACAATCTTAAGGAAGAAAGGTTATAACTTTATATTAAGACATCCAGCAGTACTCAAAGTATTTATTCCTGGGGAACGGAATAGACTGTTTTCGGATCCAAAGAAAGCCCAAGAATTTGCTGAACATTTGCAGGACAGGAGAAGAGAGGAGGAGGAGTGACAAGAAGGAAGACCGGCAAGAAAATATATAAAAATATGTAAAAATATAAAGTAAAGATAATGTATATATAAAGATTTAAAGATGGATAAGAGAAGAGGAAGAAGGGGAAAAGAAGAGAAAGCTTTGTTATATGTATAGGAAAATAGTGTTCTCTGGGGGGTCTCGGGGGAGAGAATAATGGTCACTGCGAAATTGGTTGACGCTTGTGAGTAAGTTCGCAAACCGAATGGAAAGAGGAGTTGTGGTTGCCGTCAAGGGACAAGGGGCAATCCAAGGAGGGAAGGTTCATTTGGGGTTAAAGGGGGATTGTTGGGGTATTTCATGTCTTAAGTGCTCTGATAGTACAGATTCTATCACCAATGTACATATATACAGATGGTAGTGTAGGATGACTGTGATTGGCTGAGAGTGTAGCCACACCTACTGGCAGGTCTTAAAGGATTGCTCCTAGCCAGACCAGGTCATTCTGGACTGGTCGACCTACTTGTGATATACTTCAGTCTTTTAGTTAATAAAAGCCTTGGTTTGGATCAACAAGTCTGGTTCTTTTGACGCGCACAAGAAGTTAAAAAGCAGTTATGGAAAAAAGGGGATGGAGGTGGTGAAGAGGCAGAAAAGAAGTGAAAATAAAGATATAAGATAGCCACGTTGGACTATATGACTATAAACATTAACGGAATATATAACCAAGTTTAAGTGTATCCCATTGGGAAAAAAAATCACGTATAATTTAAAAGACAAAGTTACAATGTTTGAAAAAATCTGGGAACCATATATGGAACATATCAGTAAGAGCAGGCCTCGGACCACCACCACCTAAAATGATAAGAAGATAAACACGATCAGATTTAATGTGTATAAATCTTTTTTGTTTGTATTCCTTTTGTATAAAGATATTTTTAAGGTATTTTATATGTTCAATATTTACTGTTTTTGGAGGGGGGTGGGAAGTGGGAAGGGAGGGATGGGGGTAAAAAAAAGAAACTGTCACTGAATATTTAAAGAGATGCATCTGTAAATATATTGGTTGATATGGTTCATAGTGCGATAAATAAAGAATTAGAAAAAATGCATGGAATGTCCTGCAGACCCTGAAAAACAAGGATGATAGACTCAGAGGGCTGGTTCCCTGAACAGATCATCCAGGTCATTTTCAAGGCTCACAAGCAAGTACCAAGACTAGGCCTGGCTGGTGGTGAGAGGAGCCCTCCCAGTCAGATCCTTCCTGTACAATTGGAATATCACCCACAATGCAGATTTCTGCAGTGGAGAGGAGACAGTTGCCCACCTTTTTGCACATTCTCTAAGAGTGTGTGGAGAAGGATGCAAGGGTCCTTGTCACAGTTCATCCCCACACCAGCGTGACAGATGACTATTTGGTTCATGGGCTGATCTGAGGGACGCACAGAAAGTCAGAAATCCAGAACCGTTGGAAGACCATCAACTTGGTGAAAGACACACTTTGGTCTGCCCGAAACCTTTTGGCACACGGAGATGTCACTGGGTATGTTGAGAGACTGAGACTGAGGGGAAGCAGTGGTGGCAAGACTGCTTAATAGAAATGAATGTAATAATGTAGAGTGGTGCAAATGTTTCATCACAAGACTCAGGGCATGAAGAGACAATGAACGGTTTTCTGTTTGTAAATAATTGATTGAGAAAATTTTTTTTAAAATGGGCAAAGATTGCTAATTCTGAGCACATCAAGGACAAAATAACCCAACAGCTGTTCTCTAGTTTGTTTATTCCAAGAGGCACAATCAATATCACATAGCATATGTTTGGGGCTGGTTTGTTCTTTCCTTATCAGAGGGGGGTGTGCTGAACGTTGACAAAAAGCAAATGTTTGCGGAGGTTACTTTGTGATGGACCCTGGTGATTAATCTGATTTGCAATTAGATTGCCTCTCCCAGTACAAATCTATCTATCCCCATTAGTGTTTGCACATGCTCTTCATTCTGAGACATACGTACATTTCATACAAGGTGCTCATACTGTGATAAAGATGTTGCCATCAGTAATAGAAGCAGCCATGCATTTAATCTAGGGAAAACCAGAAGAAATGTGCTCCTGGGATGCCCAGCTCCAATACAACAGCAGATATATTACAAAGCTGGTCTCTCACATCAGTGATATTTTGAACTGCGTTCAAACAGTCAACACCCAAAAAAAAAATCCATTTAAAACATATGGGCAGTGTAACATCAGGACTGTTGCAAATTGCAGTGCACCCCACAATGGAACATTGCCCATATTGTCTGTAATGCTAAAAAGCTGGGCACACTTTTAGAATATGAAACTGCAAAACATGGACATGATACGAGAAAAGAAAGACTCGAATAAAATGTCCTTCACATTCCCAGGGTATCTCAAAGAATTTTGCTTCCAATGCAAGGCAGTCAGTATGGTAAGAGATGGAGCACAGCAACAAACTCCCCAAAATTGCAACACAATAATGATCAGCTGACTTGGGAAAAATTGCTGTTAAGGCAGTATGTGCAGCCACGTCCTAATTCCCTCTCCCAACCCCTTCAACAGGTTATGTCAGAGACATCAGGAAGCAGTTCTCATTCTCCATGCCACGAAGAGGAAATTATATCTTACTGGAATTACATAGACCTTGGTGAGACCATGCCTGGAATATTGTGTAATACTTTGGTCTCCTGTGGCAGATATTCATTTTGTACCTTCACTATGCCTATTATGTCCTGAAGATTACCTCTTTGGACCTTAATTGGCTCCAGCCTGCCAGTTCCACTTTATATGTTCATAAAATAATTTTGGGCACTGTTTTATTTTAGCTGCTATTCTGTTCTCCATTATATTTTACTAATAAGGCGATCACATTTTTCATAGTTTCATTTTGTTTTTGTTTTTTTAATATTTTTTTATTTTTCACACTATGAACCATACTGACCAAATTACACACAAACATTTCCCTCTTGAATATTCACAGGGTCATTTTCTCCCCCTTTTCCCCCCTCCTTCCCACCCCCCTCCCCACCCACTAAATGTTCAACATATACGATACATTAAACTCATTAAACAATGTCATCACACAATGAAAATAAACAAGAAAATTGTGTCATCTACTTTTACACACTGGGTCAGTTCATTTCGTCTTCTTCTCATTCTGCCATTTTAGGTGGTAGAGGTCCGCGGTAGGACTTCTCTGTTGTGTTCCACATACAGTTACCAAATTTGTTCGAATACTGTGATGTTATTTCTTACATGTAATTTGGGCATGTAAGAAAGTGAAAAAATTTTGGGAAGATCTAAATCAGGTATTAAATAAAGTCACAAAAAGCAACATACCAAAACATCCAGAGATCTTTCTTCTAAGTAATATAAAAAGTAAAGAACTTGGACTCGATTTGGATGGAGCACAAGAAAGATTTATAATGATAGCCTTAGCTGTAGCAAAAACAATGTATTATGTCAACCTGGAAATTAGAAGATAGCCTGAGAATACAGCAATGGAACATAGAAATGAATAAATGTATTCCATTGGAAAAAATAACATATAATTTAAGAAATAACATCATAGTTTCATTTTATTGATACAGAAAGAGGCCATTCATACTATCAAATGTTTTAATTTAAAAAAATGTAAACTCACAGTACAGTAACAGGCCATTTCAGCCCACGAGTCCATGCTGCCTAGTTTACACCCAATTAACTTACACCTCCCAGTACATTTTGAACCAGAACCCCTGGGGAAAATCTATGCGGACTCATGGGGAGAATGCACAAATTCCTTACAGGCAGCACGGGGCCTGGTCCTGATCACTGGAGTTGTAAAGGCATAGCACTAACTGCTACACCAATCATGCCACCCAAATCTTGGCTGGTTCTCAAAATATTTCTAACGGTACCTTTACCCTTTTTAAAATCATAGTCAGAGAATTGTACAGTGCAGAAATTGACCCTATGGCTTATTGTGTCTATACAAAAGTCGCACGGTTAGCATAGCGGTTAGTGTAATGCTGTTACAACAGTGCATTCAAATCTGGGGCTGTTGTGAGGAGCTTGTACACTCTCTCCGTTTCTGTATGGGTTTCCTCCAGGTTCTCTGGTTTCCTCCCGCCCTTCAAAAGGTTAATTGGGTATTTGTGCAGCACGTGCTTGTGGGCTGGATCCATGCTATATGTCTGTATATCTAAATTTAAATCTGTTTGCCCACCTCCATTTATCCTATTTGCCTTCATTAGGTCCATAATCTTCTATGCCTTGCCTCTTAAGGGTCTGCCTACATGTTATTATTCCCTTGTAATGTAATATCTCTGGCATACTGCCCCATGATCCTTTATTACCTATTTCATTATTATCTCTACATGTTTCTATCTCCAGAGAACTTCAGCATCTACAATTGCCTTTCACAGGAATGTGTCACCCCTCTACCTAAATCATCTCTTTAAAGAGGTCCTCCCATTGTTCAATTAGTGTTTTGCTTTCCAGCTTTTAGGTCCAATCCACTTGAGAATGATTATAAAAACATAAAAAAACAGAAGCAGTAACCATTTGTGTGGCCATTCAGTATGATCACAGTCGATCCTGTATCTTGTCCCATATCACCCAATCCCCTTGTCCTCTAATTGCCCTGGTGATTGAAAATCTATTGCTTTCTGCCTTGAACAAATTCCATTCCTGAGTGTCTTTTCCCCTCTAAGATATTGCTATCCTCTGATTTACATCAATGTTTGTGTAAAACTTTCTTGTCCTATTCTTAAAAACTGCCCCTGATCCTGAGACCATGTTCCCATTCTAGAGCAACATACAAAATGCCAGAGGAACCCAGTGGGTCAGGCAGTATCCATGGGAAGCAATAGTGTACCAGTTAATGCTATTATAGTGCCAGTGACCTGGGTCCAAACCCATAGCTGTCTGTAAGGAGTTTGTATGTTCTCCCTGTGACTTGCGTTGGTTTCTTCTGAGTGCTCCGGTTTCCTCCCACATTCCAAAATCATATGGGATTTGTAGGTTAATTGGTGTACTTGGGCAGCACAGGTTCATGGGCCAGAAGGGCCTGAAACTTTGCTGTATCGCTCAAATTTAAAAAAAAACTTTGATGTGGCATATTGTGTATTGCTCCAGTTTTTAAAAAATCATCTGCAGTCTCTTGGTTATCCCATATTTTTGGCTCTTTTGCATCAAGCCTGTCCATCCTACTCATCTTTCATACAAGAATAAACCAATCTTGTATCCTTTCCAAAAGATACATTTTGATTTGATTGAAATGATCTTCTACCACTTACGTTTGTTAGAGATTATTCATGAGTTATATAATTGTGTAGGTAACAGGAATTAAGAAATATCAGTTTTGAAAGGACAGCTTCATAAGCAAACAGTGCTATCTTCAAACCACAGATGACTACCCAACAGAAGGCTGCTCAGTGTGCATTAGCTAAACATCAGAACATGGGTCTACGTTTTCCTCAGCTTTACTCGTCTTCAGCTCAATTATTTTTCATCTTTGTGATAGAGATCAAGGAAGATTTGTCACTTAGCACATCAAACATGATCTATAAGTATAGAGCAGTGGTTCCCAACCTTTTTCTTCCAACACACATACAACTTTAAGTATTCTCTATGTCATTGGTGCTCTGTGATTAGTAAGGGATTGCTTAAGGTGGTATGTGAGTGGGAAGGGAAGGTTGAGAACCCAATTGTTACCAAAATATTTTGCTTAAGAAAAATTGTCACTGGCCCATTTCCTTTGGAGTTATGAAACCGTGCACATAACAAGTCAATTAGGCACGATTAAAACAGTGGTTTTCAAATTTATTTCTTTCCACCCACATTAAGCAATCCCTTACTAATAAGAAAGCACCTATGGCATAGAGAATACTTAAAGTGGTATGTGAGTTGGAAGAAAAAGGTTGGGAACCACTGGTATAGAGAAACTCATCTCCCATCCAGTGAGCTCTGTCAGGTGTTGGTGTTATGATGAGTGGCCGTGGCGTTGTGTTGGTGTTCCAGTGAATGTCCATTGAATGCATCTATAGGCCCTTTTTTAGTGGAAAAAAAGTGAATATAAAGGCTGATATTCTCCATCTTTACATCGATTCGCCTACCTTTATAAAAACAATGGCAGATACTGGATGAGGACTCAGATTCTTCCAGAGGAGTAGTCTCAAAGGTGAAGCGAGTCGCTCCACTTTGCTTCATAAAGGGAATGATGCTGAAGGCGGTTGCTTAGGGGCGGGCTGATGATGTTGCGAAGAGGAGCCACCACCAGGGCTCCCACAGTGATTGGTGCTGGGGGTAGGGCTCCCTCATGCCACCCGGAAATATCCTTTTCCCGAACCTCTTTTTGTTTTAATGCTGGATCAATGGCCGTCTTTGTTACCCATAATCCCCCACGCAGCTGGAACCACTCTGCATTTTCCAGAGCAGTTCCAGCTGCGTGGGGGATTGCGAATAACAAAGCCGGCCATTGCTCAGCGCCTCGGTTTGACCACTCTGCGACGGGTGGTTCTACTGCACCACTTGTCCATCCTCCTTCAGCTCCAGAGGACGGCTCCATAAAAGCAACACTGGATCAGCCTTATAGGCCTTCTTCATAAAAGGTAGGTCTGCCTTTTTTTTTCCGTGTTGAGCCGGCTTCAGTGCAACTTCACTCCATAAAAAGGGCTTATGTGAGGTACAACCTCTAGGTTCAAGAACAGATTCTTTCCAACAGCTATCAACTCATGAATTGTCCCCCCACTCCCCGTTACACCAAGCAGGGACAGCTCTGATACTACAAAAGGATTGTCTTCTCCATTGGAAGTCACTTTTCTTTGCAGTGATATTTGTGAATATGTACTTTTTTGACTTATTGTTTCTGTAAATTTCAATTAACTAAACTGTTCTAATTGTTATTTTGTTGATCATGCAGTTCTATTTTCTAACTATTCAGCTGAACCAAGTCAAAATTCTGGTGCATATGTACATTGCACAATGTATATGAAAATAAACATTATCATTAAAAACTGCACAGCAAAGAGTGGGACAGTGGATGGATTCATTGGGCCGTGCACCATCCATGGGTAGACGTGGGTCAATGTTTCATGTTGGGACAGATTTGCTGAGACAGAGTCATATGATATACACGATTGTTAGTTCTGTCCTTTCAATGATTGGAATATTTGTGTAGCCAAAGGGCTAGTGCTCATAACACCAAACCTGGGCTCTCTGTTCTCAAAGCTTTCAAGCCATCTATTTGCTAGGGCATTACGTTATCCCAGCAAAGTTGTTTGAACATTCAGATTTATCTAGTCAGTTACCATGTGTTCGCATTGTAAATATGTAACTCAAAGGAAACATTTGTCACACTCAAAATATTGAAATAAACAAGTCAGTCCAGTTATTAAATTTGTATTGAATCATCTGCTGTTATCTTTGTTCTTAAAGGTATAAAAACCCGATTTGTTTTTGAGCTCAAGGAGAATGAACTGAGAGGGTCTCCAAGAGGAAGCCTGCTAGAGATGCTGGAAAGAAACCAGTTTCGGTGTGTTCAATGTCTCAGTTAACGATGTTATTGTGAGGTTGGTGCGGCTAGCGTAGCGGATAGCACATCACGATTACACCTCTAGTGACCAGGGTTCAACTGGCACTGTCTCTAAGGGCTTTGTACATTCTCTCTGTGTCCTGCATGAGTTTTCTCGAGGTGCCCCGGTTTCCTCCCACCTCCAAAAATATACGGGGTTGGTTGGTTGGTTAATTGGGTATAAATGAGCAGCACAGGTCTATGGGTTTGAAGGCCTTCTCTAGGTGCCCCGGTTTCCTCCCTCCTCCAAAAACATACGGGGTTGGTTGGTTGGTTAATTGGGTATAAATGAGCAGCACAGGTCTATGGGCTGGAAGGCCTTCTCTAGGTGCTGTATGAAATATACTTTTTAAATTTAGACATGCATCACGGTAACAGGCCCTTTTGACCCATGAACACATGCTACCCAAATATACTCAATTAGCCTACAATCCCAGTACCTTTTGAAGGGTGGGAGGAAACCAGAGCCTCCAGGGAAAACCCATACAGACACAGGGAGAACATAAAAATTCCTTGTAGGTAGCGTGGGATTCAAACCCCGGTCCTGATCGTTGGCTTGATGACCACTAACCATGCCGCCCTACCAGTATTTTTAGGTGCATTTGACGCACCTGATCAATAGTCCATTATAATTTTAAATCTGATGATATAATGATCATTATAGCCTGAATATTATCCCACTGAAACCTGCTGGACACTGGAAATTGGCAATAGGACCTCCACTCAATGACATCCGGAAATCGTTGGATTAAATTGGGTATGTAACAAAAAACAATAAGTTCAAGGCTGTGGTTGAGCTTGATTGGCTGGGGTATGATGGGTTCCAGTCCAGGTTTTAATTTTTTTTTAAATTTAGACATATAGCATGGTAATTGCCCCTTTTGTCCCACAAGCCAGTGCCGCCCAGTACCACAGTTAACCTACAACGCCCCTGGGCTTTGAAGAGTTGGAAGAATCTGGAGCACGTGGAGGAAACCCACACAGACAAGGGGAGAACGTATAAACTCCTTACAGACCTCAACAGGTGCAAACTGGGCTTGCTGCTGTAATAGTGTCGCGCTAACGGTAAAGCTAAGCGTTTTATACCTGTGAAGATTGCTATTTTATCTGGACCAATTCATGTCTTTGGCCATTATGATTTGTAACTTTGTCACAGGGTCTTTAGTTACCACTAAACTTATCAGATTGTCATGACGTCCAGTAGCAATGTCAAGTGCCCTATCAATTCTTCCCAGAAGCATATTTCCTTATTACACATCTATCCAACATAATACTGCCTTTTAATGATTTCCAAAGAGGAATCCAATACAAAACTCTGGAGACAGCCCCATATCCGGTTATATTTCAAAGGGAAAACAGTTGCAGATTTATGAGGCTTTGGGGAAAATGAAAATAAAACACCCTGGTGAATTAACATTTTACAGGAAACTATTGCATTTTCTCACACTGCAACTTTTGCAGTGTGGCATTCCTCATTGATCACAACATTCAAGGGTTATATTGTTGCTTAATAGCATCCAGATTATTTTTTTTAGGCATTTTATAATTTGGAGCATCTGAGCTCTCCTGTCCATGTACAAGAACCTATTAGGAATAAATATGCAAAGGATTTGAATGTGATTGTCCCGTAGTAAAGTAAATGCAAATAGGAAAAATAATCACCCCCACAAAACTATTCCTGAAGGCAATTAGAACTGAACAAAGCTTTTTTTTTAAATGTTCCCTTTCAGAATCCCTCACCATCTGAGGACAAGACAGACTTTCTCAAACGCTAATAGTGTGTGCATAAACCCAAACATAATGGCTATCTTTCATTTAATATCTCTTAATTTGTACTTTTGTCCCAGTAAAACACTTACATAATCTTGAAGACATCCTCAATGCTAAAATTCAATCTTAGATTTAATCTTTCCTCATACAGGTACTTGAGCTCACAGTCTCCTGTACCTCTCAAACTTATTGTACTAGCTATTTACTGAACTCCATGTTAGGTATAAGTCTCGTTCTATATAGATTTCATATCACATTGTGGCTCTTTGATTCTCCCTCTTTAGAAATGAACACCAACATTTTGTTTGTATCTTTTAAATAAATAAAAACATTTTATTCCCTATTTTAAGTGATTTTTGTTGCAATAATGCTGAAACCTTCAGTTTTACAATATCATCCAAACCAGCCATTCTCAACAGGGACCCTACTGCACACTTAAGTGAAAGCCTTGTTTTCTTTTTTCCTCATGTAACAAATATTTTATATATATACATATATATATATATATATATATATGTAGTCAGTAGGAGAGAAGCACAGAAGAAACCAAAACTTAACTGCTTCGCAGGGAATGAGCAAAATTGTAAGGGGGCCATAGCTGACAAAAGGTTGAGTATGGCTGATTCAGACATACCCCAGAGAGGACAGAGTTTCAAGAGTTGTGGACCATTGATATAGTACAGACATGAGTTCCAATCCCAGAATGGCGGATTTAATCTGTTCTGATATCTGTGGACACACTCAAAAATAGCAATTGGAGATGGACAATACGTGCTGCTCTTTGTGAACAAAGTAAATTCAAACATTTCTTCAAGTTTATGTCCTCCTTGTTCTTGCCATTAAAAACTATTGTCTCACTAATCTAAAATAAGGATCATTTGCTCATTCTGCAAGCTCACCAATGGATTTTAATCTTCAATCATCAATAAATTATCATTGTTTTGTCATCCACAAACCATGAAACTGAATTTATAGGTACTTTCAGGTGGACAAATTCCCCACTTATAAAGTCGCATATTATGGCAATATGCGGCCACTTGAATCCGCAGAAGGCGCCTGCGTGGCGAACTTGGTAACCCTCCTCCAAGAGGGATAATCGCTGCAGAACAGTGGTCCCCCCAGCCATCTGAATGCAGCCGTCTGAAAGGGGATGACAGTCAGCTGACAGCACCTGACAGCTCCCCTCCCAGCTGCCCCTGCCCCCCGGCGTGGACTGTCAGCACGGGGACGTCCCGATCCCACTGCCCCACTCTCTCCCAATAGCCCAATATCAGTCCCCACATTGTGGGGCAGCCGGTGCGGGCATTAGTGGTTAGAATGGCCAGTGCGGGCTGTCGGGGTTGGGGCGGCCGGTGCAGGCTGAAGCAGGCTATAGCACAACCCACACTGGCCGTTCCATTCTCTACAACCGGCACCAGCTGCCTGAATCACTACAGCCTATGCCAGCCGCTCCAACCCCTACAGCCTGCTGCGCCCGCACCTACGCCTATAGACCACACCAGCCACTCCAACCCCTAAAGCCCGCTCCGCCCGCACCTACCCCCAACCCGTGCTGACAGCCCATGCCAGCCACCCCAACCATTTCAGCATGCGCCAACCACCTCTACCATTACAAGCCGCACCGGTCACCCCAACCACAAAAACCCGCGCTGGCCACCCCAAACACTAGAGCCTGCGTTGGCAGCTCCAACCCCTACAGCCTGCACCTCCCGCTCCAACCACATCAGCCCGCGCCAGCTGCCCCAACCGTACAGCCCGCACTGCCTGCCCTAACCACTTCAGCCCGCACTGGCTGCCCCAACCGCTGCAGCCCCAACCGCTGCAGCCCCCGCCGGCCACCCCACAGTGTGGGGACTGATTTCGGGCTGTTGGGAGAGTGGGGCAGCAGGATCAGTGTGGGGATGTCGTCGTGCTGATAGCCCGCGCCGGCTGTCCCAAGTCTGACAGTCAGCCATCCCAAATCTGACATCCCGAAGGGAAAGGAGCCGAAGTGTGCTCAGAGGCACATCGGGTGCAGCTGTCCCTTCATGTGGTCAGCACTGCGCTTTTAGTGCTGCCACCTGAACGATAATTCAAAGGGATGCTTCCTCTACTTCAGGCGCATCCTTAACGGAGTATGCACCTGAAGAAGCCTTTTGATTTCTGATGATCGTGAACAAGGTGAATGTAGGAGAAGGGCTGGCAGGTTTCAGAAATGTTTGTGCGGATGGATATTGAGGCTCTGATCAAGAAAAAAGAAGGGTTACCTTAAATTTAACCTGCCAGGATCAACAAATCCCCTAATGAGTATGGGGAATAAAGGATATGCTTAAGAGGGAAATTGGAAAAAGAAATAAAACATGAAATTCTGCAAACACTGAAATTCACAGATAGGATGGGGAATCAGAAAAAGAAGACATGGGATGGAACTGGAAGGCAGGATAAAGAAAAACCCCAAGGGATGTGACATGTACAACAAACATATTAATGTATATATGTACCAAGTAAAAGGATGGCCAGGGAGAGAATTGTCCCCACTATAGATCAACTTTGTGTGGAACCACAGGATAAAGGGGGGATTTTGAATGAATATTTCTCATCGGGCTTTGGAGGAGATCGTGGAAGGCAAGTAATTGGAGAAAATTAATTGCAATGTCCTGGACTACATAAGAAGCACCAGGGAGGAGATTTTGGCAGTCTTGAAGCACATTAAATTGGACAAATCTGCAGAGTCTGGTGAAAGGCATCCTTTTATCTCATGGGAAGCTGGGGATGAGATTACAGAGGCCTGTGCTGAGATATTTACATCACCATTTGGCCACAAGTGAACAGCCAAAGGATTAGAGGATGGCGAGTGTTGGGCTGTTAGTTAAAAAAGGCAGCAAGGCCAATCCAGTGAGCTTAATGTCAATAGTTGGAAAATGGCTGGGGTGGGGGGGGGGGAATTCCAAGGACAGGATCAACTAAAATTTGGATAGACAGGGCTGATTGGAGATCGTCAGCATGACTTGTGTATGGGAGATTGAGTTTCATAACTCTATTTGTTCCTTAGTTTTTGAAGAGGTGACAAAGAGGATGGCTGAGGGCAGGGAAGTAGATGTTGCAAATATGGATTTCAGCAAAGTCTAGACAAATTCTCTCATGTAAATTTGTTTTGAAGGTTGGACTATTTGGGATTCACATGAGCTGGCCCATGGGGTTCACAATTGGCTTCGTGGACATCAAATGATGAGTAAATTTGCAGATGACACCAAAATTGGTGGTGCAGTGCACAGTGAAGAAGGAAATATAGATCAGTTGGAAAGCTAGGCCAAGGGGTGGAGAATGGAATTTAACAAGTGTGAGGTGTTGCAATTTGATAAGTCAAACCAAGATAGGACTTACATGGTGAATGATAAGGCCCTAGAGAATGTTTTAGAACAAGGTCAGCCAGGGATAAAGATACATAGTTCCCTGAAAATGGCAATACAAGTGAATAAGGAGGTTAAGAGGGTATTTGGCATGCTTGCCTACATTGGGCAAGATATAGAGTACATCATGATTCAGCTAGATAAGGCATTAGTAACATCCCACCGAGTACTTCATCCAGCTATTGGAAGAACATCAATAAAATGGGAGGGTGCGGAGAATATTCACCCAGATTTTGCCAGGACTAAAGGTCTTGGATTGTAGAGAGAGGTTAGATCAGTTGGATATTTATTGCCTAGAGTTTAGGAGGCTATAGGGTGATCTCATAAACCTGTATAAAATCATGAGGGAGAAAGCTAAAGTGGAATGCTCACAGTTTTCTTCCCAGGGCAGATGATTCTGGAACTAAAAGACAATGCTGGAGAAACTCTGCTGGTCAAACATTGTACTTTATGTAGCAAAGATAAAGATACAAAGCCAATGTTTCGGGCTTGAGCCCTTCATCAAGGTATTATGACAGGTTTAAGATGCCAGGGGAAAGGTTTAAGAGGGACCCGAGAGGCAACATTTTAACTCCTGAGGGCAATTCATTTCTGCTAGAGGGAACCATAGAAGTGAAAACTATTACAACATTCAAGACATTTGGAAACATCTATGGATAGGAAGGGCTTAGAAGGATATGGATCAAAAGCAGACATATGGGACTAGCCCCGAGTACCATCTCGAGTGGCATGGAGAAGTTGGGCTGAGGGGTCTAGTCTATGCTGTATGTCTTGATGACTCTGTGAACAATAGTTCCAGACTGACCTTTGTGCTCACCATAACAGCTAATTCACTAATCTAATTACTGCTTTTAACAATACTATTGCTTTGAATCCATCCTGTAACTTGCTTCTTGCCTCTAACCTGTTAAAAAGAAATACTTTCCAGAGGTTTTATAAATTTAATATATATTATTCTGCCACACTTTTTTTGATCTTCTAACTTCTAGGCCTTATTTAAAGGTTGGTGTAATATCTCTTAGACAGTATGTTTACTCGATTAATTTTGGTGTTCATTTGATGATAGATTCCATTATCATTTTTTCTATCTGTGTGCAATAACTGTCCACAGGTCAATCTTGCATCTCTTTTTTCTTAATGTAGACATTTCATTAGCTATCTGATAGAATCATCCTATTTTAACATGGTATATTGGAGGGATGGTTAAACTGCAACTTGTGAGCCATGCGCGGCTTTTTGACATGTAATGTGTGGCCCATGAAAATACGTTGGCTGGTGGAGATACCAGGGCTCCAGGACACCTGAATCCCTTCAACCAGATCAGGGGATCCTGAGGTGATCACAGTCCAGGCTGCATGACAAGGAGAGGGAAGAGGGAAGGGGCACTGGAGAAGAGTGGGTCCCTGCAGAAGCTGGGACACACCACAGCAGTGTGTGGTGTTTGTTGTAGGAAGGTCGGCCAAAGATGAGGTTCCTTGGAAGGGAGCTGCCAAGTGGTCAGGGATCAACCAGGAGAGTACCGATGAGGAATGACCTGCCCCAGAGCTAGGGTGTCTGTCAAAGCACTCTGACAGAGAGGAATCAAGATGATGGAGATGGGGAGGAGAGGTTGGAGGGGATCTCCAATGAGAACCTCATCCCAGCACCAAGCCAGGACAAAGCTGAAGCTGGCAGCAGCAGTGAAGGTCCTGTTAATGGGCACAGGCAAGCCCTGGTCTCACTGAATAGAGTCAGATCCAGGCTACGCAGAGGTTAGACTACTCCATACCCTACCCTCCAGTCCCAGTAGCCACTACCCCCATCTCCCTGTCAACTGGGAAGAGGAGAGCAAAGGGTGGGACGGGGAGGAGCAGAGCTGTGGGTCCCCTGGCTTCGCCCTTCTGCATGAGGCAGATTTGCATCGGGTTGATTCCCGCATTTTGTGCTCAGCTGTGGATGTTGCAATAGTGCAGAGACCAGTGGCAGTAGTGTTCCTATAAAGGAACGCATCAGAAACAGGAGTGGTAATCACCCATCCCGCCCGTTGAACCTGCTCCCACATTTAGTGAGATCACAGCTAATCTGGCTGTGGACCCAGCTCCGCCTTTCCCACATAACCCTTAATTCCCCTACGATGCAAAAATCTATCTTACTCTACCTTAAATATATTTAATGAGGCTGCCTCTTCTGTTTCCTTGGGTGGAGATTTCCACAGAAAATCAGTCAGGATATTGAAAATATTTGGTATGTATATATGTACTTTTTGATTATTTTAATTAGTAGTTTTAAAACAACATACGTGAATAAATATCATTAACATTTATATAAAATTTTTGTTATAAAATATGCATGTAAGTAATAATGTGCATATAATTTTTTTTCATGTCTTGGTGGCTCTCAAACATCTAAAATTTATTGTATGTGGCTCTTACATTGAGGATGTTTGGCCATCCCTAGTGGGAAACTGGAAGATTGGGAAAACTTTAAGAGACAACAAGGGGTTACAAAGTGGGTAATAAGAAATGGGAAAAAGGATTATGAAAGTAAATTGGCACAAAATATAAAAACAGAAAGCAAAAAATTTTATAAATATATAAAATGGAAGAGGGTGGCCAGAGTTAACATAGGACCCTTGGAGGATGAGAAAGGAAAACTGGTAGTAAAAAATGAGGAAATGGCCGAGGCATTAAACAAATATTTTGTGTCAGTCTTCACGGTGGAAGACATGTCTAGCATGCCCAAGTGCGGAGTTAAGGATGCGAATGTTGGGGAGGGCCTTGATAAAATAGTTGTTACAAAGGAAGTAGTGATGGAGAAACTAATGGGTCTAAAGCCAGACAAATCACCTGGCCCTGATGATATGCATCCAAGGGTTCTGAAGGAAATGGCAGAAGTTATAGTTGATGCATTGGTGGTCATATACCAAAGTTCTTTGGATTCTGGGCAGGTCCCAGCAGACTGGAAGACAGCAAATGTCACGCCACTTTTTAAGAAGGGATGTAGGCAGAAGACTGGAAATTATCGGCCAATTAGCTTGACGTCTGTGGTTGGAAAAAATGCTTGAAGCCGTCATTAAAGATGAAATAGTGAAACTTTTGGATCGTAAAGGTTCAATCAGGCAGATGGAGCATGGTTTTAGAAAGGGAAGATCTTGTTTGACAAACTTGTTAGGATTCTTTGAGGATATAATGGATGCGGTGGATAGATGGGAACAGGTCGATGTTGTATATTTGGATTTCCAGAAAGCGTTTGATAAGGTGCTGCACAAGAGACTTATCAGTAAGTTACAGGAAAGTGGAGTCCGGGGAAGTATTTTGGCCTGGATTGAAAATTGGTTGTCTGACAGGAGGCAGAGAGTCGGGATAAATGGGAGTTTTTCAGGTTGGCAGAGCGTGGTAAGTGGGGTGCCACAGGGGTCAGTGTTAGGCCCACAACTGTTCATCATTTACAATGATGACTTGGAGGAGGGGACAAAATGTGGTGTAGCCAAGTTTGCGGATGACACCAAATTGAATTTTAATGAGAATGTGGAGAGTCTGCAGAGGGATATAGTTAAGCTGGATAAGTGGGCAAAGGTCTGGCAGATGGAGTACAATGTTAGTAAGTGTGAGGTTATCCACTTTGGTAAGAAAAATAAAAGAGCTGAATATTATTTAAAGGGTGAAAAACTACAGCATGCTGTTGTGCAGAGGGACTTGGGAGTGCTTGTGCATGAATCGCATAAAGTTAGGTTGCAGGTGCAGCAGGTTATTAAGAGGGCAAATGGAATGTTGGCCTTCATCACTAGAGGAATTGAATTCAGGAGTAGGGAGGTAATGTTGCAACTGTATAAGGTACTGGTGAGACCGCACCTGGAGTACTGTGTCCAGTTCTGGTCTCCATATTTGAGGAAGGATATACTGGCTTTGGAGACGGTCCAGAAGAGGTTTACTAGGTTGATCCCTGGGATGAAGGGGTTGACTTATGATGAAAGATTAAATCATCTTGGATTGTATTCGCTCGAGTTCAGAAGAATGAGAGGAGATCTTATAGATACATATAGGACTATGAAGGATAGATGTAGGAAGGTTTTTTGAGCTGGCCGGGGAAACTAAAACGAGAGGACACAGTCTCAAGATTCGGGTGAGTAGATTTAGGACAGAGATGAGGAAAAATAGTTTTTCCCAGAGAGTAGTGAATGTTTGGAATTCTCTAACCAAGGAAGTGGTTGAGGCTGCCTCATTAATCATATTTAAAATTTAGTTAGATAAATTTTTACATGATAGAGGAATTAGAGGATATGGGAGAAGGCAGGTACGTGGAGTTAGGTCATAAATTAGATCAGCCATGATCGTATTGAATGGCGGAGCAGGCTCGATGGGCCATTTTTGGCCTACTCCTGTTCCTACTTCCTATGTTCCTTTGTTCCAATATAACCATATAACAATATCTTCGAAAACAGATGATACGAAGATAGGTGGAGGGACAGGTAATGATGAAGAAACAGAGGCTACGGAGAGACTTGGATAGATTAGGAGAATGAGTAGATAAATGGTAAATCAAATACAATTTTGGAAAGTGTATGGTCATGCACTTTGGTAGCAGGAATAAAAGGACAATCATTTGAATGAGGAGAACTTTCAAAATTCGGAGGTGCAAAGGGACTTGTGAGTCCTCATGCAGAATACCCAAATTTTAACCTCCAGATTGAATTTGTGGTGAAGAAGGCAAATGTAATCCTGGCATTAATATCTAGAGAAATAGATTATAAGAGCAGGTTGTGATGATGAGACTTTACAAGTAGAAGGTACAGTTTGGGGTTCCTAAATTAAGAAAGGGTGTGCTGCATTGGAGAGGGTTCAGAGAATAATTCTTGGAATGAAATGATTAGTATATGAGAAACTCCTTGGAATTCAGAAAAATGAGGGGAGACCTCATGGAAGCATTTCAAATGTTGAAAAGCCTGGACAGAGTAAACATAGCAAAGTTGTTTCCCATGGAAAGGGAGACAAGGACAAAAGGGCACAATGTCAGAATTAAAGGACACCCATTTAAAAAAAGATGTGATGGGAATTGGGGGGGGTGGGGGGTTCTTTTAGCCAGAGAATGATGAACCTTTGGAATTAGTTTCTATTTGTAGCTGTGGAGGCCAAGTCACTGGGTATATTCAAGGCAGAAATTGATAGGGATCTGAATAGTCAGGGTATCAAAGGTTATGGGGAGAAGGCAGGGGAGTGGGACTGAGTGGGTGAATGGATTAGCTCATGATGGAATGGTGGGGTGGACTCAATGAGCTGAATGCTTACCTCCAGTTTCTGCTCTGACATCTAATACTGTATACGATAATACGATCCAACGATACCAGGAGATTTTATATCTCCAATTAAACAACTGCTCGGTTACCTTTCTTCTTAGTTATTTCCCTTGTATTTTGAATGAATTTAAATGCTTTTTTTTGATCTTCCTTATTCATTCTGTCAGTGTAGACGACAACTGTTAGGGTGATATTGTAGGTGTGACATGCTAATACTTTTCCATTGAAATCCACTTGTAAAATTCAATTCTTTTGATGTAGCTGGAGCAGAAATTCAAAAGCAGTGTTCAATGCATTTAAAGCATACAATGAGATGATTCTCATCTTTTATTTCATTCCAAATAGATTCTGTTTCCTACCTTGAGCCAGTTATTACATTCATTATCTTTTCCTGTGGGAGAATAAAGGGGAGAATATTCATTATTTCTGGAGAAGAGTCCAGTGATTCATGTTAAAATTACTCTGATTGCAGCCCAAGACCCAAACAGGCATTATCATACATTGTCAAAGGCCTACTGATTCGTTCACTCTGAAAGGCAAAGAAAGATAATCTTAACGTTGAAATGTGTGCTTGTTATTTATAATGATGGACAGGTGTCATTTGATCCATTTACCATGAAGAGGGCTTGACATTCAACTATAGTTTACTTAACACATATGTACATTGCAGGGAAGGATCATAGGTCACATGTGACTTACATTTGCCAGTGAAGTCATTACAATTCATTTGCACAGGGGGAGACTGAGTGCTCGTGCAAGCTCTCACCACATTTTCTTGGATTCCTTCTCATGGAATTTTCCTACTCAGATTTTTTTTAAAAATTCTTCATTATAGAACTTGGACATTATTGTAAGTTCCATCGTTAATTATACTGAGTGGAAGCCATCGCCAAGGCCATATATGTTTTAAACTAAAGTTGTGTTTAGACCAATCCATGTATGGATGGAAAGGTTTTCATCCCAATAATTCAACTTCATTATGGTCACTTTTAGTGATACCAGTTTATTAATTCCAGATTTTATTCAATGGAATTCAAATTCTCTAGTGGGAATTGAACTCAGGTGTTCTGGATTATGATGTTAGTAATATAATCACAGTTTTGCCAAGCCATGCAGACATCTGGTGCATCCCTGCTCTAACTTCAACCAATAAGATGGAGAATGCAGACTCCTTGAGGTTGCAGTCTCCCTCCTTTGTTCCCTTTGGCATTAGTGAGGTGCTGACCCTTACTAGCTGAAGTTAGCCCAATAAATGGTGGTGGAATGCAGCTACCCACTTCCATACTTCCCAAATCTCACAGAATTCCAACACCTTCCTCTCATCCTCAACCTAAATCACGTCCATCTCATGAATATTCACTCTACGTACCCAGGTGCATTGGCATGGTAATAATTTCAGCAGAAGAAGTTGAAGTAAATACTTTTTCAGATACCTGAGGAAGTTTGGCACGTCCTTGGGGGTCTCTTACCAATTTTTAAAGATGCAGCAAAGAAAGTTTCCGGTCCGAATCATACGGCTTGATACAAGAACTACTCTGCCATCTGGACATCAAGGGCATTGACATCAGCCTATAGACGGTAGCTCCACCTTCAACACAATAGTACCAAACAAGCTCATTTCCAAACTACAAGACCTTGAACTCAGTGAAGATTGAAGACAGAACCTCATCTGTGATCATCTTCAACATTGAGGCCCCACAAGGCTGTGTACTCAGTCCCCTAATATATTCCCTCTACTCTCACAATTGTGTGGCCTAACACCACTCCAACTACATCTATAAATGAACAGATGACAATACTATCATAGGCAGGATCTTGGAGTATAGAAGGGAAATAGAGGGACTATTGGCTTGGTCAAGCACACAATGTCTCCCTTCAATGAAAGCAAGACCCAATAGCTGGTTATAGATTCCAGAAGAGGCATGGACCTCACTGCCCAGTCTGCATCAATGATGCTAAGAAGGAGATAGTAGAAAACTTTAGTTCAAGTTCATTTATCATCTGACTGTACATACACAACCAGTAAAAACAGCCTTTATTCAGACCACGGTGCACACACATACATACGCAATACACAGCACATAATAATCACTTATATACATGAAGATATAATTTAAAATAAATATATAAAAGTACCTTGGAATGATCTACCTGGTTATAGGATTCTGTTCATTTAAGATCCCAAGTGAAACATCTTCGGTGATTTGTCCTGGTTCACCCGCATTGATGCAATATCAAGAAAATGCACTAATGTCAGAAGCCTAAGGAAGTTTGGCATGTCACCGACATTGCTTGACAAATTCTACTAGTGCCATCATTGGGAGCATCTTAAATAGGGCATATTACTGCATAGTATGGGAAGTGTTCCACCCAAGATCGCAAAAATCTGCAGAGAGCTGCGAACATGGCTCATGCATAGACTCCAAGTGTAAATGAAAAGAAGTCTCACCTCCTCCTGGCCACACTCGCTTCACCTCCCTCCTGTCCTGAAGAGTATAAGTTCACATTCCACCTGATTCAAAGACAGATTCATTCCCACTGCCATCAGATGATTGAATGAACCTTGAGACAGTAAATCTTTGTCCTTGCTCTGTACCAACTGATCTCTCTCTCTCTGCCCCTCTACTCTTCTGTACGGTGTCTTACTTGTACTGATCATGAGATTTCTAATTGGACTGCCTGCAAAACAAACTTGTACACTGCATTTTAAACCACATAATAGACACCAACCTGACGAGGCATCTTAGCCGTCACAATGTTCTTGCTGATAATCACCATGCATTGAGGAAACATAGATCATGCAAGTCCCAGCTTATCTTGACACCAGAAAGGGCCTGGCCAAAAACTTTGATAACAATGTCACCACTGATTTAGCAGTGCTTGACTTCTCCAAAGCATTTGATGTCATTCCCCACCTGAGATTCCTTCAGAAGCTCAACTACTATATAGTACAGTTGGTAGTGTAGCAATACAGTGCTACTATAAAAAGAAGGCTACAGGGTATTGTCCTGAAGAAATAAGTGCAGGAGATAATATTAATGTGAAACATACAGTTGAACAGGTCAAAGCATCATCTTATACCAATGAGAGATCCACTAAAGAGTCTGATAACAGAGTAAAAGATGTTTTCCTTGAATCTGGAAGTGTGTTTTTAAACTCATGTAGCTTATCCCCAATGGAGGAGTAGAAGAGTATGTAGCCTGGGTTGGGATATGCAGTTGCTTATGGTTCATGTTTATTATCACATGTACCAAGATTGGTTCTTGGTTCTTGATCCTCCAACATATTCTGTATGGAATTTAAACTGGAGTTTGGGGAGGGTGGGCTTAAGGAGGAGATTTTTGAAGAAGAACTGTTTTAAATTTAATTGGGTCTGGTTGCGTGAGTGTGGTAGGGTGAAGATTATTCCAGCCTTTAATTGTACGGGGGAAGAATGAATCGCTGTACACATCTGTCTTGGAAGATACACTACAAATTGGGTTGCATGCCCTTGTTTGCTCCTAGCAGGCTTGGGTTCAGTGTAGGATTGGTCGTCTATATTGAACTGGCAGTTTAGCATTTTGCACTCCACGTCTATTTTGGAGAGAGCTCCACTTTAATGAATCCAAGAGCTTTGTACACTCTCTTCTCTTCCATATGTATTTGTGACTGTATGTCCCTGTGTTACTTGGGAGGCTTCTTAACCTTCTCTGGGTTTGGTTTTACCCCATCAGGAGTGTACACAATTCCGAAGAATAGGCATTCCTTCTCTTTTATGATGCATTTGTTTGCATTAAGTTTAATTCCAGCTCCTCTTGTTTTCTCCATGGACTCATTTGGATGAAGATCATGAGCTTTTCTATCTTTGCCAAAAACCTGGATGATCTCCGCAATGCCAACAGCACCTTTACACCCTCTGAAGGTCTCCTCCATCTTCTGTTGGAACACGTCCTGGCTCACCTTTAGGCCGAAAGGTTGTCGCAGGAACTTGTAATGACCAACTGGAGAATTGAACATTGTTAGTAGTGTTGATTCCTCATCTAGTTTACATTCCAGTATCCATTCTTAGCATCCAGCTTGCTGAAGATTTGGATCCTGTTAGTTCTGCTGTGATGTCTTCTAGTGTCGGTGTTGGGTAGTGACCCTTTTTTATTGATTGAGTTAAGTCTTCAGGGTTCAGATATATTCTCAAGCAGCCATTTGGTTTTTCTTTGACCTCTATGGAATTTACCACGTCAGTCAGCTCAGTCACTTTGTCTATGACTTGCATCCTTTCCATGTCCTTTAGTTCTTGCTCCAGCTTCTCCTTAAGTTCTAGTGGGACTTTCCTTGGGGCACGGATGACTGGTTTGCATTTTGGATCTATGGCGATGTGATATTCAAAGTCTCCAAAACATCCAACTGAATCATCAAAGCATTCCGGGAACATGCTCATGAGCTCAGCGTTATTTGTGACTGGATGTTGGTTCTCCAATGGAGTGTCTCTGTTGGTCCTTTTGGATATCTTCTTTGTCTGGATCTCATAATTGATAGAGATCAATTGCAACTCCAGACCTAGAATTGCTGGTCCATCTGCGTCTACCACGTAGAACGTACAGAAGATGTTCTTTCCTTTATGGCAGCCATTGATCTTAGCTCTCCCTAGCTGTTTGATCATGGGTTCACTATAGGCTGTTAATGTGACATTTGCTGTTTCCAATGCACTGTCTTTTGGATACCTTTTTATTATGTTCTCTGGGATTATCTGGCGATAGAGTTTGAATAGAAGGATATTGCTTTGCGATCCACTATCCTAGGCTTGTTCTGGATTGTCCTCTGTGTTTGGATCCTTGTGTGCAACTTGCTTCTTTCTTTCATCTCACCCGCCATCTCATGAAGGTGAATAAATTCTATGGCCAGTATCTGGGTGTTGGTGTCCTCATTGTTGTTTCCTTTTATGTGGTGGATCTTCTCCTTGTCTTTTTTCTTCACTGGTACTATTGTTTCTTCATACCAGACTTGCACATCTTTGCTCAGTGGTTTGCTTTATCACAGGCTCTACATTCAGAACTATATGCGAGGCATTTGTTTCAGTCATCGAAGGGGTGTTGTCTGCCACACTTCCTGCAGGTCTTGTGGGTTTGCATTTTCTGATTCTGTTCTTTATTGCATCAACCCTTCCTTCTCTTTGCTGTGGGTGGGTCTGCATAGATAGGGATTTCATTTGCATCCTCAAGTCTTCGAATGCTCTTGCTGTGTCTATAGCTTTGGACACCTTCAAGCTATCCTTCCCTACAAGAGTCTTTTATACTTTGGGATGGACACTCCCCCATATTAGTTGATCAACGAATCTTTCCTCTATACCCTTAAATCTGCATTTTGCAGCAACAAATTTTAGTCCAGCGAGGAAGTTATCAACAGTCTCTTCATTCACTTGCATTAAACCTTGAAATTCATAATGTTTAATTCTATGATTAGACCTGGGTTCAAGGTGAGAAGCAAACTTTGCGAATATCAGCACTGGATAATTTTTCTCCACCTCTGTAAGCTCCCAGCTTTTAAATAAGTCAAGGCCTCACTCCCCTGTCTAGAGAAGAATGCTGTTTCATTTTTAAAATAGCTTTTGAATGCTGAATTGTCAACAATGTCTTCTGCCTCCCCATCCATCACTGGGTGAACTGCTGTTGCTCCAACCATTTTGTTTAGGTAATTTTTTTCTCTTCTTCCTCTTCGTATTTCAGTGCGTAACAATCAATTGTATGGCTTTATTCTTGTTCTTTTATAACACTGCCACCACGTTATGTCTCTGCTTTACTTGGGAGGCTTCTTAAATAAATTAGAGATGCAAGATTCAATTAACAGAAGAGGCTTTACAGTGAGAAGGGTGTATTCTTACATGGTTACAAAATAGTTCACATTATCCTGACTATATAACAGTGACAAATTGGGCTGCCTGTCGCTTGACTCGTTTGATGGTAGTAGTGTTTTTGTTTATATATGTGTCCAATAGAGTTACAGTGCATTCTAAGTGTGGTCTGACGAGGGTGAGGAACAACTTCTCCTTGACAAAAGTTGAACAATGATGGAAGTTGCGTCTCAGAAAATCTAGGACACCTGTGGCCTTCACCCTTGTATGATACGTCTGGATTTTGATGTCAAGGTATTTGGTCTGTTTGGTTTCATCATGAGTGACACCCAGGATTTTGAATGATGTCTTGCCTGGTATTCTCCTTCTGGTGACATGCATGGCTTCGCATTTGGAAGGAGTGAACCGCATGCCCTATTTTTGTGACCATTCTACCATGTTATCAAGATCTTTTTGGACAACATCCTCATCATCAGCTAACTTAATTAGATGGTAAACCAAACAGTCGTCCACGAATAGTCTAGTGGTGCTTGTGACATTTCGTTGAATATCACTGATGTAGAGCAGTGATTCTCAAACTTTTTGGGCTGCTGCCCCCCCCCCCCCCCCCACTTAGCCTCCAGGCCACATCCTGAGTGCCCTGCTCCCATACAAGGGTGCTGAGGGGAGGGTTAGTGGCAGTGTCGAGGGGAGGTACTGGCAGCGCTCTGCAGGGTGGGGGTGTTAGTAGCGGCACAGAGTGGGGTGCAGGGGTAGTGGCAGTCTGAGCAGAGTGGTGGTTGGTTAGTGGGAGCACTGAGAGTGGGGTTAATGGTGGCGCTGAGAGGGATGTTGTTGGAAGTGCTGAGAGAGCATTGGTGGCGACACTGAGGGGGGTGGTGGATGTGGCATTGAAAGAGAGTGGTGGAGTATTGAGAGAGGTGGCCCTGAGAGGGGGATTGCTAGTAGTGATGAGAGGGGGAGTGGTGGCAGCACTGAGAGGGTGGAGGTGATGCTAGTACAACATGGTGGCCACCGAGATCAGCTCTTGCAAGAATGCCTTGTCGCTGTTTATTTTGCTCACTGGTGCCACCTCGAGTCTGGCCAGAAAATTACTGCATCGGTTTCTTCATTAAACTTTGGAGCAGACTGAATAATAACAAGATGGAATGTTTAGACCACCCCCTTTTCCCTCCCCGCACTCTTGGACCTTTCCTCCACCGACAGCGAGGTGGCAGCGCCCGCTTTGGTAATCACTAATGTAGAGTAAAAACAAATATGGGCCTAACACTGTGCCCTGGGCTGAACCACTTAACACTGGATGCCAGTCAGAGGTTTTTCCATTTGTGCACACCCGCTGGAGATGTTTCATCAAGAAACTGGAAACCTATCTTTTAGTTTTAGTGCCTTAAACTTCTGAATCAGCACCTCATCAAATGCTTGACTAAAATTCATAAACTAACCTCATTGATCATATTCAAGATTTATCATATTGTCATGTAATAAAGACAGTGCAATATTTCACAGAATTTGTTTCCATCTGCTGTAAGGCAAATAGATTTGCCATCAGCAGAAATTGCCTGAAGTGCCTCCTTCCAGTCAGAGAAAGAGAAGCAAAAGAGAATTCCCTCAGAGTTATCAAATGTCCATGGATTCGCATCCGTCACTGCCAGTGCCTCGCAGCCACTCAGAGTCCAGTGTAAACCAGCAGCCTGAGCTCCAGATCTGAACCTCCAACACGATCAGGAACTCTTCAGCGCCCTCAGTGCCCTTTTACATCCCAGTTCCGTTTCCTGATACCCTTTCAGCCAGTCATGAGCCAGTCTCCAGCAGTCCACAGCCCAGTGTGAATCACTTGACCTTAATTGCCAGAAGCCCAGAGCCTGCATGGGTTCCTCAACTTGTCTGCCACCATGGTCACTGCCCTGTGAGTCATCTCGTATGCTTCTCCTTCTCCTTCTCCTTCTCACATGGCAGTTGTTCTTCCCATTTTCTGGTGCCCTGCAGTAGTCCCCTGCTTCCCTGGAGTCTGCAATGCCTCATGACCGATGCTGATCATAGGTGCTTCCATCTTGGGTACCGACACTCCAGTTAAAACACCATCAGCTCCATTTTCAAGCCATTTAATGTCTGATTGGAGCTGATGGCAGTCAGAATGGATGGATCGACCCCAAAGGAGCGCTGTGTATCCTCTCCCTAATCTTTGCAGTTCTGCCATTACAGCAGCTCTGCAAGTGTTGCCATCTTCATTTTCATCTTTCTCATCGGAAGACCAGTCAGTATGAATTGGAAACAATGTCTTCTCCTCACTGATTATCAACAAAGGCGCACCCCAAGGATGCACGCTTAGCCCACTCCTCTAATCGTTACACACCCATGACTGTGCAGCCAGGCAAAATTCCAATGCTATCTACAAGTTTACCGATGACACAACAGTTTTTGACATAATCGCAAATGGCAATGAGGAAGTGAACAGGAGAAAGATTGATCAGCCCATTGAATGGTGTAACAACAACAACCTTGCACTCAATGTCAGCAAAACCAAGGAGATGATTGTGGACTTCAGGAGGAAGTCAGGGGAACACAACCCAGTCCTCCCCGAGGGCTCAGCAGTGGAGGAGGTCAAGAACTTAAAATTCCTGGATGTCAACATCTCCGAGGATCTGTCCTGAAGCCTCCATGTTGAGGCAATCGTAAAGAAGGCTCGTCAGCGGCTATACTTTGTGAGGAGTCTGAGGCGGTCCAGAATGTCACCGAAGACACTCATAAACTTCTACAGGTGTACCGTGGAGAGCATTCTGGCTGGCTGCATCACTGCCAGGTATGGAGGCACCAACTCTCAGGACAAGAATAAACTTCAGAGGGTTGTTAACTTTGCCTACGACATTAAAGGCACCAGACTTCACTCCATAGAGGACATCTACATGAGGTGGTGTCTTAAAAAAGCAGCCTCTATCCTCAAAGACCCCCACCACCCTCTTCACTCTGCTACCATCAGGAAAAAGGTACAGGAACCTAAAGACGAGCGCTCAAAAGCACAAAGACACCTTCTTTCTCGATGCCATCAGATTCCAGAATAATCAATAAACCAAAGTCACTCCCTTACTTTTCGTGCTCTACTATTTTTATTTTTTATAGTAAACATGATTATAGTGTGAAGGTTTGCACTGTATGACCCTGCTGCAAAACAACGAATTTCATGACTTGTTCGTGATAATAAATCTTGAATCTGATTTGGATTCTGATCTTTGCCATCTCCTCTAAAATCTCAGCAATGTTCATACCTGCCTCACACAAAGCCATGCAGATGATCCCAAATGTAAATGAATCCTGTCCCTAAGAATCTTCCCTAATAATTTCTCTATTACTGATGTAAGGTTAACTGGTCTATAATTTGCTGGATTCTTACCATTGCCCTTCTTAACACGGAAACAAAATTGCTTACTCTACAGCTCTCTAGTGCATCACCTGTACTGAAAGGGGATACAAATTTGTGTATCCTCTCATTCCTCTCTCAAACCTCCAGCAATCTTCACTCATCTCCCTCAATAACCTAGGACCAATCCCATCAGGCTCTGGGACATACATTGTAATGCTCTTTTAAGGGGCCTGACGCTCCATCCTTCATGAGATCAGCCTACCCTAGAACATCAGCATACCTCTCCCTGATCTCACTATCCTCCAATTTCTTCTCCTTGATGAACACCAATGCAAAATATTCATTTGGGACCACACCCACATAAATTGTCTCCTTGTCCCCTGATGGATCTAAGCCTTTCCCTAGCTATCTTCCTCTTTTTTAAATAAACATAGAGCATTCCTTGGGGTTTTTCTGAAATGCATTTGCCAAGGACATTCCATGACCTTTAATAACCTTTTCGATTCCCTACAAGTTCTTTTCTGCTTCTTTTAAATTTTCAAGATATTCTTTTGATTTCAGCTTCCAAAACTGTACGCCTGCTTCCTTTAGCTTTTTGACTACATTTACAATATCTTCCTCATCCAAGGGGCTAAACCTTGCCAACATTGTCTTTCTTCCTCATCAGCTGGTCATGAATGATTCCAACGTGCCAGTAGCTGATTTACAAACAACTATGTACCCTCTCATTATCACTTATATTTTGTGGAATATTACCATGTGCATTTTTGTATTGGTGCAACTTCTTCCTCAATTATTTCAATGATTGGGACACATTTTGTGATTAAAAAGTAAAACACACAATGCTGGAGAAATTCAGCAGGTCAAAGTGTGTACTTTACAGAGCAAAGGTAAAGATATGCAGCCAACATTTCAGGTTTGAGCCCTTTATCAAGCTGTGGAAACATGTTGGCAGGCACCAGAACAAAATGGTGGTGGTGGGGGTTAGGGGGAGGAGTCTGGTCCCAAACGCAGGAGGTAATAGGTGGAGAAAGGAGGGAGGGCACAGCAGCAAGCAGTAGGAGGAAGGATGGCTCTGGGAATAGAGAAGGAAGGGGGGTGGAGAGCTAAGGGAAAGAAGGCAAGGGAGGGAGAATGGAGAGTAGACTAACAGAAGCCGGAGAAGTCGATGTTAATGCCATCCAGTTGGAGAGTGCCCAGATGTTGTTCCTCCATTTTACAGGAGGTCTTGGTGGGACGGTATATGAGGCCACTGACAGACATGTGAGTATGGGAGGTGGGCGCAGAATTGAAATGGTTGGCCACTGGGAAATCCCTGTCAACTGATGCAAACAGAGCGAAGGTGCTCAGCGAAACAATCTCCCAATCTGCACCCAGTCACACTGATGTAGAGAAGGCCGCAAAGGGAGCAGCAGATGCAGTGGATTACTCCCATGGATACACAAGTGAAGTGTTTCTTCACTTGTAAGGATTGTTTGGGGCCCCGAATGGTGGTGAAGGAGGAGGCCTAGGTGCAAGTGTGGCATTTTCTGTGGCCTAAGGGAAAGTGCTGGGGGTGGGGGGGGGCACGATTGGTGGAGAGGGAGGAAGGTAGATAGGTGAGGAGGGGTGGGGGGGCGGGGTAGAACCCATTTTTATTATTGTGATGCCTTGTCCTAATGCCAATTTCAGTATTAGGATAAGGCTACCTATTTCAGTCACATAAACCTGAGGATCAGGTATGAAGCTCTTTCTGTTCTCCAAGTCAAGTCACCTTTATTTATCATTCATACCTTTTCTCCAAGATCACATCAATGTAAGTTATAATAGAAGTTAAACACATTGAAGCATTAAAATATTAAGATGCATACAGTAAAAGTCCATGATACACTATCCACCTATGTTCTGAGAATTCAGGAGCCTGATGGCTTGGGGAAAAATCTGTTGCCCAATCTGGAGGAAAGGGCCCAAGTGCTACGGTACCTCCTACCAGATGGCAGAAGAGAGAACAGTTTACGTGAGGGGTTGTGTGGAGTCTTTCACAATGTTTATTGCAGCTCCCCTCCATCGAGTGTTGAACATGTCCTCAATGATCTTTTCCGCTGACTTCACTATCCTCTACAGGGCCTTACGGTCCAAGGTGGTACAGCTTCTAAATCAGGCAGTGATGCAGTTGCACAGGATGCTCTCAATACATCCTCTGTGGAATGTAGTGAGGATGGAGGGTAGGAGATTAACTTTCCTCTGCCTTCACAGGAAGTAGAAGCATTTCTGGGCTTTCTTGACTATGGAGCTGGTGTTAAGGGACCATCTTTTTTGTTTTATTAATGTTCAGATACAGGTTGTTGGCTCTGCACCAGGCATATAGCAACAGCACCTCATCTCTGTATGCTGACTCCTCATTCTTACTGATAAGGCCCACCATGTTCGGGCCGTCAGCAAACTTGATGATGTGTTTCAGGCTGTGTTTAGCTGCACAGTCGTGGGTCAGCAGGGTGAACAGCGGTGGACTAACCACATCAGTCATGAAAGTGCCATTACATGGAAGTGGTTCAATCCAAAGAATTAGAACACCCAGCAACTTTTGTCACTTGTGTAAAACATTTACCACTGTGGCGACATTAGAAGGTGCAAATTGATATTAATGGCTTTTAGACTGAAATCCACAGGCAGTAAATTAGTGTAGAAGTTGGCAGCTTTCTTCACAGAATGCACAATGGTTTTCATCGGCATACAAAGTACACATCAACAGCTATTGTGTGTTAAAGCTAACAATAATCAGGCAATAATCACTTTGTTGCATTCTATACAAGGATTAGAATGAGATCTGTGCAGGTTTTAGGATTACACTGTGAACAACAGGTCAAAGTGCACCTGCATACAAGACCAGATGTTTTAAACCACAGCTGTTTGTTATAGGATTTATCCTGTGTCTCTTCAAAGGCTCCCTTTTAGAGATAAGGCGCTTTAAAAGATTATTTTTCAGGGTTCCAGTTCATTTGTCATTTGGTTCGACAAGGTGGGAAGGTTATCATTAATGGGCATAGGTCACAGTGCTGTCCATGAGCTCCGTTGAGCCACTGAAATCAAGATCTACCTCATGTTTTACCCAGAACACTTTAATTACAATATAAATACTGGTATGAACTCAACAGTATAGATTGTTGTTAACCTAAACTTTGGAGCCTACAGCTATAATTAACTGGAACACTTTGCAACTTTGGCAAATTACCAACCCGTGCTTTATTGAACTAGAACACTTATTAGCAGCTATTAACGTTTTACTCCAACTGTACTAAGCAATTCCCAAGAGCACACAGTCACAAATTCTACAAACCATGCTAAAACGTCAATCCCTAGAGACTCCTTGGCGACTGGCTAGTCTTGTAATAAAGAATGTTTATTTATTCTTATTTTGATTTACTAGACTTTCATTGTTCTCACGGACACATTGTTTTCAGTTTTATAGGAGATTTTTTGATTGATAATTCACACCAAAATTTATTATCCATTTCTCTTAAAGAAGACCATCAGAAACAGATGTCTCTCATGGTGGACTATTTGAAAAGGTAGGAAAATAATCAAAAAACAAGAGCCAGAAGCATAAATTCTCACAGTGTGGAAAATACACACTGAGACATCAAGTCTTGATGAAGGCTCCGGCCTGAAACATTAACTCTGCTTTCTCTCCCACTGCTGCTTCTTGACACAGAAAGACCGCAGAGCCCACCTCACTGACAAAAGACAAAGGAGGAAAAACCCAACCCCAACCCACCAATTTTCCCTTGCAACCGTGTCTGCTTGTCCCGCATCGGACTTGTCAGCCACAAACGAGCCTGCAGCTGATGTGGACATTACCCCTCCATAAATCTTCGTCCGCGAAGCCAAGCCAAAGAAAGAAGATAGATTCCAAGGGAGTTGGATGTAGCCTTTGTGCCTCAAGGGACCACCCACAAATTGGAGGAACAACAACTCATCTACCTCACCTCACCTCACTTCCAACTGAATGGCATTAATATCAACTTCTCTGACTTTCTCTAAACCCCACCCCCCACCCCCACTTCTTCCTCTGTCACCTTTCCCAATCTCCATCTCTCCATTACTTTTCCTTTAGCACAAACATGATAAATTCTTACCTCTTCCCTTATCATATCCAATTAGCACTTTTTGTTGGTCTGGATTTCTTCCTCAGCCAGCACTGTCTGAATTCTGAGACTTTCTGAAATTTCTTGCTTCTGGTTTAGTCCTTGAAGAAGGGTTCAAACCCAAAACATCAGCAATATATCTTAGTCTCCTACAGATGCTGAGAAGACCGGCTGAGCTCCTTCAGCATTTCAAAGCATTTTTACTATGGTTTGAACTGCCTATTCCTACTCTCTGATTCTTTGGTGCATCCTAGGACATTGTCAGAAGGAAGGGAAGAAATTGCTCGGGGCCTGGCGCAGATTTTTGTATCTCCTTCAGCCATGTACAGGGTACCACAAAACTGGAAGGCGACTAATATGCCTTATGTAAGACAGGTTACAAGGATAAGCCAAGGAATTCCTGGCTAATCAAGTCAAGCCAAGTCAAGTCACCTTTATTTACCATTCATACCATGCTCGCATAGTAAAGATGCAATGGTGTTTCTCCAGGTCCACGGAGTATATTTACATAAATGTAAGTTATAATAGAAGTTAAACACTTTGAAACATTAAAATTTTAAGAGGTATACAGTAAAAGTCTACGGTGCACTATCCACATATGTTCTGGGAATTCAGGAGCCTGATGGCTGGGGGGAAAAACTGTTGCTCAATCTGGATGTAAGGGCTCTGAGTGACCTGGATGTAATGGCTCCTACCAGATGAAGAAGGGAGAACAGTTTATATGAGGGGCATGTTTATTGCCTTTTGCCTACATTGACTGTTATAGATGTCCTTCATGGTAGGAAGAGAACCCCCAATGATCTTTTCCATTGACTTCACTATGCTCTGAAGGGCCTTGCAGTCTGAGGTGGTACAGCTTCCAAACCAGGCAATGATGCAGTTGCACAGGATGCTCTTAATGCATCCTCTGTAGAAGGTAGTGAGGATGGAGGCCGGGAGGTGAACTTTCCTCAGCCTTCGCGGGAAAGTAGAGGTTTTCTAGACTATGGAGTTGTTAAGGGACCAGGCAAGATGTCTCCAAGGAACCTGATACCTTTGATAACCTCAAAGGTTGAGCCATCAATAGTCTGTGGAGCATGGTCGCCCCATGCCCTCCTGCAGTCGACAACCATCTCTTTTGTTTTATTAATGTTCATATGCAGGTTGTTGGCTCTGCACCAGTCCGTTAGCGACTGCACCTCATCTCTGTATGCTGACTCCTCGTTCTTACTAATAAGGCCCACCACGGTCGTGCTGTCAGTGAACTTGATGATGTGGTCTGAGCTGTGTTTGGCTGCACAGTCGTGGGTCAGCAGAGTGAACAGCAGTGGGCTAAGTACGCAGCTCAGTGTGATGGTCTTGGAGGTGCTGTTTAAGAAGGGGTCCAAATGTAAACTTGAGAATTATAGGCCCGTGAGTCTGACGCCTGTGGTGGGCAAGTTGATGGAAAGTGTTCTGAGGGATGGTATTTACAAATATTTGGAGGTACAGGGATTGCTAGGGAGTAATCAGCATGATTTTGTCAGGGGTAGATCATGCTTGACAAACCTGATTGAGTTTTTCGAGGGGGTTACAAAAAAGGTTGATGAAGGGAAAGCTGTGGATGTTGTCTATTTAGACTTTAGTAAAGCTTTTGACAAAGTTCCCCACAGGAGGTTAGGAAAAAAGGTGGAGGCATTAGGTATAAATAAGGAGGTAGTGAAATGGATTCAGCAGTGGTTGGATGGGAGGTGTCAGAGAGTAGTGGTAGAAAATTGTTTGTCCAATTGGAGGCCAGTGATTAGTGGAGTTCCTCAGGGATCGGTCCTGGGTCCACTATTGTTTGTTATATATATTAACGATCTGGAAGTAGGGATGGAGAATTGGATAAGCAAATTTGCAGATGATATAAAGATTGGTGGTGTTTTGGACAGTGAGGAAGATTACCGTAGATTAAAAGGTGATTTAGGAAGGCTGGAGGTGTGGGCTGAGAAATGGCTGATGGAATTTAATACAGATAAGTGTGAGGTTTTACATTTTGCAAAGGCAAATCTAAATAGGTCATATGCATTAAATGGTAGGCTATTGAGATGTGCAGAGCAACAAAGGGATTTAGGAGTTGTGGTAAATAGTACCCTCAAGGCTGATACTCAGGTAGATGGTGTGGTGAAGAAGGCATTTGGAACATTGGCCTTCATAAATCGATTGAATTGAACAGTAGGGAGGTTATGATGAAATTGTACAAGGCATTGGTGAGGCCAAATTTGGAGTACTGTGTACAGTTTTGGTCACCAAATTATAGGAAAGATATAAACAAAATAGAGAGAGTGCAGAGAAGGTTCACAAGAATGTTGACAGGATTTCAAGGTTTGAGTTACAGGGAAAGGTTGTGCAGACTAGGGCTTTTTTCTCTGGAGTGTAGAAGATTGAGGGGGGACTTGATAGAGGTGTTTAAGATTTTAAAAGGGACAGGCAGAGTAAATGTGGATAGGCTTTTTCAATTAAGAGTGGGGGAGATTCGAACTAGAGGGCATGGTTTAAGACTGAAGGGGGAAAATTATAAGGGGAACATGAGGGGAAATTTCTTTACGCAAAGGGTGGTAGGGATGTGGAATGAGCTTCCGGCAGACGTGCTTGAGGCGGGATCATTGGTTACATTTAAGGAAAGACTGGATAGTTACATGGAGAGGGGAGGACAGGAGGGGTATGGACCGGGTGCTGGTCAGTGGGACTAGGAGGATGGGGATTTGTTACAGCATGGACTAGTAGGGCCGAACTGGCCTGTTCTGTGCTGTAAGTTATATGGTTATATGGTTAATATCAGTGGTGGGAAAGTTACTGGAGGGAATTCTGAGTCACAAAGTCTATCTGCATTTGGAACATAGAACATTACAGCACAATACAGGCCCTTTGGCCCTCGATGTTGTGCTGACCCATATATTCCATTAAAAAAGTACTAAACCCTCCCTACCCCATATTCCTCTATTTTTCTTCCATCCATGTGCTTAATGTTTCAGCCTCCACCACCATCCCTGGCAAGGCATTCCAGGTATCCACAACTTTCTGAATAAAATATTATACCTGATGTCTCCCCTAAAACTCTCTCCCATCACTTTGTACACATGTCCTTTGGGAAACAGGTGCTGGATGTATCTGTATATCATATAATCTTGTAGACCTCCATTAAGTCTCCTCTCATCCTTCTGTGCTTCAAAAAGGAAAGTCCCAACTCAGCTAACCTTCCCTCATCAGACTTATTTCCAAATCCCAATAACATGCTGGTAAATCTACTCTGCACCCTCTCCATAGCTTCCACATCCTTCCTATAATGAGGTGACCAGAACTGAACACAATACTCTCAGTGTATTCGCACCAAAGATTTGTAGAGTTGCAACATGACCTCTCTATTCTTGAACTCAATCCCCCATTAATGAAGCCAGCATCCCAAAGGCTTTCTTATCTATCCTATCAACCTGTGCAGCGACCTTGAAGGATATTTGTATTTGAAATCCAAGGACCTTTTGTTCATCCACACTCTTAAGTAACTGACCACTAACCCTGTACTCAGCCTTCTGGTTTGTCCTTCCAAACTCCATCACCTCACACTTATCTGGATTGAACTCCATCTGCCACTTTTCTGGCCAAATCTGCATCCTATCTATTTCCTCTTGTAACCTTCAACAACTTTTAGCTCCATCCACAACTCCTCCAACTTTCGTATCATCTGCAAACTTACTGACCCATTCTTCCGCCTTTTCATCCAGGTCACTGATAAAAATCACAAAGAGGAGGGGTCCCAGAACAGATCCTTGGAAAGGCAAGGACTGAATAGCTTTACTGCATGGTTAAACAAGTCTCATGAATGCAATTGTGATTTTTAAAGATGTGACAAGAAGATTTATGAGGGTGGGAGTGGATAGATGTTGTCTACATAGACTTGAGTTAGACTTTTGACAAGGTTTCACCTGGAAGACTGTTTTAGAAAGAGAGACCACATGGGATCCAGGATAAGCTAGCTGGTTGGTTACATATTGGCTTTGTGAAAGAAGTTGGAGGGTGGTCATAAAAGGTTGTTTTTCGCATTGGAGACATGTGAGCAGTGGTATCCTGCAGGGATCATTAATGGGCCTCCTGTTATTTGTCATCTATTCTAGTGATCTGAATGAGAATGTTGGAGGTGTAATTTGCAAGTTCTCAGATGCTACAATAATTGTTGCTCAGGTGGACAGTGAAGAAGGTTGTCTGAGGTTACAACAGGATCGAATGGAAAAGTGGAAAAAGCAGTGGCAGATGGAATTTAACTCAGGTATGTGTGAGGTGATACCTTTTGGGAAGTTAAACCAGGGCAGGACTCAAACAATAAATGAAAGAGTCCTGGGACAGAATTGTCAAAAACAGAGACCCAGGGGAACAAGCACATAGTTCCTTGGATGTGGCCACACAGGTGGACAGAGTGGTGAAGCAGGTGGCAATGAGTATAAGAATTGGGATGTCATGTTGCAGCTGAGTAGGACAATGTGAGACTTCTCTTGGAATACTGTGTGTAATTCTGGTCACAATACATCCATAGAAGGATTAGATTAAGTTGGTGAGGGTGCGGCAAAGATTTACAAGGATGTTGCCATAAATGCCAGACTTGAGTTATGAGGAGAGACTTGAAAGGCTGGGACTGCTCTCTGTGGAATGAAGGATGCTAAGAGTGACCTTTTAGAAATGTAAAAATCAGGAAAGGGATAGATAAAGGAGAATGTGGTCTGAGCTGTCACATCTTTTTACCAGAGTAGGGAGTCTAAAACAAGGGGCATATATTTAAGGGTCAGAGGGAAACGATTTAAAGGGGACCTCTGAGGCAACTGTTTTTACACAAAATGCGCATGGATAAAGCAGCCGGAGGAAGTGGTCGAGGTCAATACAATTTCAATGTTTAAAAGACATTGGGCAGTTTTGTGAAAAGGAAAAGCTTAGGGATATGGGCCAAACAGAGGCAACTGGGACCAGCTCAGGTAGGCACCCTTGTTGAACAAGTTGACCCTGTTTCCATGCAATGTACCTGTATGACTCTATAATTCTATGAAAATAAAATTCACATATTGAGATAAAATATTATAAATATCTATTTTTAAAACAGTTCCTTATGATCAAGGGTGATTTCCTTCCTCTCTATATGTTCTGAGGTGGCTGAAGAGAACAGTGTGTAGCTTGCATGATCTGAAGGAGGTGCTTGATGCAGTGGATGGATGGGTAGTTTGAAAGGTGATTTTCTCGTTCCTCTATTCATGTTCAGTTTTTGTAAGCTCCTTGCAATTGGACATAAGGTTCTCAAAGTAATCCCATGTGCCTTTCTAATCTTTTTAGAGTGGTTATTGATCAGGGATTCCCACAAATTCATGGAAGCTTTTTTTTTCCACCAGTACTCCTTTGCCATGACAGAGCTCAGAAGGAAGTGCAAAGCTCATGTTGTAAATGATATGAGTTAATAAATGAAACCATCCAACTTACCTCAGTGCTGGGCATTGGCATTGACTGATTCCAAATAAACATCAATAAATTAACAACCCTACCAATAGACATAGCCTACAAATGATATTATCATGGAGAAGAGTGGAGGAAGACACTTAGAAAACTAGAAAAAAAAAATAAAGTAATAAATATGGGGGCTTTCAAACACCCAAGCATTAATTGGACCTAAGAGGTAGAGACGAGTTGAGAGTTTATTGTCATATGCATAAGTAATAATGCACAGATGTACATAAATTCTTACTTTCTGCAGACAGACATAGGATACACCATCTATATTAGCATAAATTAAATTCTCATTGTATATTGAGACATTGTATATGGACAGATAAATAAATATTCACAGTAGGGAAACAGGCTAAGGGAATGGAGTTTCTACCATAGTTACAGGAATATTCTCTCGAGGATAGGAAAATATGCTATTGGATCTGGTCATGGAGAATGAACCAAAGTAGATAAAAGGAGGAATACCATCATTAGGGAACATTGAGGTGATAAGGACCAAAAGTTAGTAATGATAACATGTCTGACCATAAAAAAAAAGATGATTGCATTGGAGAAAAGCTGATTTTGAGAGTTTGCTCCTAAACCATATAACAATTACAGTACAGAAATAGGCCATCTCGGCCCGTCTAGTCTGCACCGATTTAAGTGAACTCCATTAGTCTCACCTACCTGCTCCCTGTCCATAACCCTCCAATCCCCTCACATCCACGAACTCACCCAACCTCCTCTTAAATGACAAAATTGACCCTGCTGCAACCACCTTTTCTGGAAGGTCATTCCACTCAGCCACCACTCCCTGAATGAAGAAGTTTCCTCTTATGTCACTTCTAAAGTTTTGCCATCTAATCCTTAATTTATGACCCCACGTTCCAATCTCTCCTACCCCGAAGTGGAAGAGCCTATTCATATCTACTCTATCTATTCCCCTCATAATTTTATATACCTCTATCAAATCCCCCTCAGCCTTCTACGCTCCATTGAATAAAGACCAAGTCCACTCAATCTTTCTCTATATTCTAGATACTGCAATCTAGACAACATTTTAGTAAATATTCTTTGCACCCTCTCTACCTTATTGATATCCTTCCTATAATTTGGAGTCCAAAACTGCAAACAATATTCCCAACTTGGCCTCACCAATGCCTTGAACAATCGCAACTTCACCTCCCAGCTCCTGTAATCTATGCTGTGATTTATAAAGGCCAGCATACCAAAAGCCTTCTTCACCACCCTATCTACAAGAGAATCCATTTTCAAAGAATGCTCAACCGTTATTGCAAGATCTCTCCGTTCCTCTGCATTCTTCAATCCCTTCCCCTTCATTGCATACGTCCTATTTTGATTATTCTTCCAAAAATGAAGCCCTTCACTCTTATCGATATTAATCTCCATCTGCCATCTTTCACCCCACTCTTCTAAGGTGTCCAAATCCTTCTGCAGTCCGTGAAAACCATCCTCACTATACACAACTCCCCCTATTTCTGTATCCTTCGCATAGTTACTTACCCAATTTACCACTCCATCATCCAAATCATTAATGTAAATGACAAACATCAAGGCATCCAACACTATGGCATTTAGGCCCTGCCACGCTGTTGGGTGTCCCTTGTTGTTTCCATTTTCTTCTGTAATCTCCATTTCACCTAGGTGATAGCTTTCCACAGGTCATACCTGCTCCTTTTGTATTGATCCTGATCCTTGGACTTAAATGTCTGTGATCTGGCTCTCAGCAGGTTCTGGATTTCATTGTTCATCCAGAGTTTCTGGTTGGGGAAAACCCTGAACAATTTGGTGGGGACAGACTCATGCAGAGATATCTTGATAAAGTCTGTGACAGCCCTGGTTTAATTGTTCCGATTCTCAGATGAGTCCTTGAACCCCGCCCAATCTGTTGACTTCAGGAGTCCTGTAACTGTTCTTCAGGCTCTTGTGACCACCAGAAGCTGTCCTGATCTCCGGAGCCTCTCTTTTTGGCTCTGTCTGTACGAATGCAGAAGAAGCAAAGCTAGATGATCTGACTTGCCAAAATGCGGTCTTGGGGAAGAGTGATGATAGGCCTTCCTTATCTCGACGTAGCAGTGATCACATGTGTTGAGACATCTGTAGAGCAGGTTAAATGCTGGTGGTAATTGGGAAGGGTTTCTTTGACACAGGCCTGTTAAAGTCACTGTCTAAGATTCGTTGTGCGTCTGGCTGGGCCATCTCTTGTTTACTACCCACATCGTGGAGCACCGCAAGTGCCTGTTTGTAATCGGTATCGGGAGGGATGTGAACTCCGGTGAGAATCACTGTTGAGAACTCTCAGAGTAGATAGTCTGCATTTAATCAAGATTTGTACTAAGACAGATAGATAGAGACAGGAAAGTTGTTTCCACTGCGAGGTGAGATAGTAAGTTTAGGACAGAGCTGAGGAGGAATTGCTTTTTACAGAGTATGGTGAATCTGTGGAATTATTTCCCCAAAGAAACAGAAAAGGCTGCCTTATTGAATGTAGTTAGATATATGTTTGTATAGTAAGGGTTATGGGGAACTAAATCCACAGCCTGATCAGCCATGATCTTACTGAAAGACAGGCCAGATGGTCTACTCCTGCTCTTATTTCTTATGTGGCATGAAAAATGAATCCAGAAGAATATTTCTTACCTGAAGGGATGTGAGAATGGGGGCCTCATTTTCACATGGACTGATTGAGGCAAGTAGTATAAATGCATTTAAGGGAAGATCAGAAAAGTGGATAAGAGAGTTGGAATAGAGAATCATATTGTTAAAATAAGGCGAAGAAAGATAGGGAGAAACCTCAACTGGAGCATAAACACAGGTACCACCATTCAAGACATTATCTCTGCCAAACCTACATGCAGATCACTAGCCAAGCTCGAAGATGGTCAACCACTGAACTAAATAGACAAGTCAACAACACCAACTTTCATTTCTATGGGGCATTTAAAAATCCCAGTGAAACACGAAAGTCTGAAAGCAGTGCGATTGTTGTGAAAAAACAAAAGCTCTGGGGAAGCTCAGCAAGTCTCGCAGCACTCAAAGGAGATAAAGATACAGTACACCTTTAAGAAGGGCTCAGACCTGAAGCATTGCTTATGTATCTTTACCTCTGTGAGCGCTGCGAGACCTGCTGAGTTCATCCAGCATTTCTGTGTTTTCACTTTTAAAAATCCCAAATCACATCACGCGATCTTCATAAACACTGAGGTCATGCTCAGTCAGTACGGAGGATATCAATGAGCATTTTAAAGGTAAAAACAGAGACCGATGTTTTTTTTTCTCTCCACGGTTGTTAAGTTGGTTGCAGCTTCCCACTTCTATGCCCGTCTTTCCCTGAGCTCCTTTTTCGAATTCCTCTGTCAATTTTCCATTTTTGCCATTGTACTGAAATGTGATTACGATGAAAACATTCTTTCTTCCTCCCTGATCTCTTGAGTGGTCTTTGACACATTTGATGATGATGAGCGTTTATTGTCATATACTGAAGTACAATGTACAGATGTTCTTTCTTTTTCAATCTTTTTAAATTGGTTTTTATATAAATGCAGTACAATGAAGAAAAAGGAACAAAACTGAAACTGAAAATACAGTATCGCATTTTGTATTATACATAATATATAAACATGGTCCCCCTTCCACTCCACTGGGTGAAGACAGAAAAGACATCAGAAATATTATATATATATTTATTTACATAAAAAAAAACACCTTATCTACTCTATTAAAAAAGTAAACTAACCAAAAAAAATCATCTGAGCAGCTTATCTTGAGAGTTACATATATTTTGTAGCTTTTAAATCGTATTGTTAATCAAAAAACAAAGGTAAGACAATATCTGATCTGGAAGAGTGAATACCTCTAATCACATTAAAAATATTTACATCAAATTAAAATAAGACATAAAAGGTGGCCATGTATCTTCAAATTTCACCATTAATCAATACATGATATCTAATTTTTTCTAAACTTAAAACATGACATAATATGGAAGAACCATTGCAACATTGTTGGAGGTCTACAGTTTTTCCATTTGAATAAGATGGCTCTTCTGGCCAACAATATAGAGAAGGCCACAATCCATTGCACAGGTACAGAAAAACTCCCTATGTCTGGGAAAGACTGAGTGACTGGATTGCCGAAACCTCACAAAATGAAATGTGTGACATCCATGATGCTTCCAAAACCCAGGTACGGTCAATTGAAATGGCCATTACTTCGGTCACGATCAGATGGAGCAATTCTCCTTGTTTGGTCACGGTGGGGTTTCACTGATGCCCTGACAGAGAGAATCAGGAGAATTGTCCGTTATCACACAGAGTCAATCCTGCTCTGTGTTTAATGAGATGGCCGTCGGTCATAAAATGATGTGCCTTCAGTATTCCACACACATGACTCTCTCACCACCTGTGTCCCTGAAAGAAGCACCCAATGTCCTTTCTCCTCTCCAAAGTAGCGAATTTGGGTACAACCTGTACTAACTGTTGCCACCCAGTCTCTCTAAACTGTGAATGGCTGCAGCTTGTACGAGCCCCTAAAATGGTACTCACACTAAATGAAATGGGATCTGGAAATACCTCCCCTTAACAAAGAAAATCTTGACCTGTAACTGCAAAAAACTTTGACTCTTACTTTTGCATTTTATTGATTTTTTTCTCTATCTCTGTGTTACACAGTCAGTTTGTTTACATTTCTTTATTTGTTTACATGTGCACAATGTCACAGGTCGTTTTTTTTTTGCATTGCCTATCAGAGGTAACTCTGCAGCACCTGGAGAAAAAAAGAGTCTCTGAGTTGTACATGCAGTCTGACAAAAAAATCTGAATCTGATTGATGTCACCTGCAAAGTTCTGTACTCACCAGAATGAATGTGGTAAGTGCTGTGGATACAAAGACATGACTGCAGATCAGAGGTTCAATATACATTATAAACAGCAATGCACCGTAATCCTTCCAATGTATAACATTCCATCACATCAGCCAAAAGGCACCAGAAATATCAATGATTTTTCTTTCTGTTATTTAGAAGTGTTTCAATTTATTCTACTGGTAAATAAATTCCTTCTGACTTTACCTCTAAATAAAAACATTAAAAACAGGAACTGAAGTAGGCAGACCTTTTGATCTTTCAAGTCTGCTCCACACTTCGTTAAGATCATGGATGATCCAATCTTTGCCATGAGATTACTTTCCTTCTCTCTTCCTGTTTTTATTGAATTTTACAATAATAATACATATGTAATAAATATAAAGAGGTAATATGAAAAATAAAATATACAAAAGAAAATCTATTACATATAAACTAAATATAATAACAATCAAGCAAAAAGAGGGAAACAATCAAGTAATCTTTTAATCAGTATAGGTAACTGTCCACCCTTTGAGAGGTCTTGTTTTTCATTCTGCAAGGGGTCTAGCCACCCTCCTCACCAGGCAAGCCTGGTGGAGGAGCCTGTTTAGTCGCCAACCACCCACATAAATCAGGTAGTACTGGGTTAGATGGTACCAGTAGCACTCAGATGGATGACCTGACCAGGGCGGATGAACCCTCTCGTAAGGACAATGGCCATATAGCAAACTCGTGTCACGATGCGCGGACCGGGCATCCCTTGCATCAGAGCTTGGTATTGCCATTTACTGCGCTCAGAACTTTCCCCAGGCTTCCTGGACCTTACCGTACTGCTGGATCCAGGAGGGGATGCCAAGAGGTAGGTCTGGACCTGTGCAAACCCTCCCCTCCCCCATTCACCTAAAATCCATCCACGCTCATGTTGTTCCTTTCGGAGGAGTGGGGTATCCTCATATCAAACCCCACAAACTGACTGAAAGGAACCAATATCATCCTATGAGATGGATAGCCAGAAGAAGAAGACGAAGATGGCTAATTGAAAATGATAAAACAAAATAAATTGGTACTGTACTGCAAATTCTACCCTCTTGCCTTCTGAAATTATTTGGTAAATACATACTATTTCATTACAATTAAAAAAAACACACATACTTACGAGACAAAATGTAAATGATCTTAAAGATTATGAGTTAATAAAAGGATCCAATAAGCTTGAAAAGCTTGTTTCCATTACATTGGAAGAACATCTGATTTTTTTCCAAAGATAGACATGCCATCATGTCGTATAATCATGAGTGTGATTTGGAGGGACAGCAACTTTCCATCTCATCAATATTGATCATCTAGCAATAAGGGAAGTGAAAGAGATGGACATGGGATTGAGACATAGTAATTTCAAATCAATTACCTTAGTTGATCTAAAAAGAGCAATTAAATGATTAGGTATAAGATTTGCATTAAGAACTAAGGATAAGGGTGACCCACACCCAATTTTTGTTTAGGGGATTACTAACTTTTGGTAGTTTTTTTTTGGGGGGGGGGAATTTTCTTTTTTTCTTTATTATTTTTTTTCCATTTTAGTTAGTTTTTAATTTGTGATTTTTTTTCTATTGGAGGGCCTATATATGTTGATTTGAGTTTTTATATAAAGATATTATTGGTATTTAGTAATAATAGTTGGTATGTCAAAGTTGAGGTTTGCTACTTTTAATGTTCAAGGATTAAATAGTGCGATTAAGCGTAAGCGAGTCTTGGCGTATAGTAAGAAAACAAAAATTGATATTGCTTTTTTACAAGAAACACATTTGAATGTGAAGGAAAGCATGAAATTAAAAAGGGACTGGGTTGGGCATGTATATTCTTCTTCATTTAATTCTAGAGCTAAAGGTATAGCAATTTTGATACATAAAAATTTATCTTCTGAATTACAATCAATGGAGGAAAAGGCAGGATGTTTTCTTAAATTGAATTGTAAGATTTTTAGTGAATTTTGGACTTTACTTAATATTTATGCCCCAAATGCAGATGATGAAATATTTATTTCAGATGCATTTTTATGTTTGGGTCAGGCTAATTATAATATTTTAGTTGGTGGGGTTTTTAATTGTGTTTTGGAACCTTTATTAGATAAATCTCCAAAGAAAGTTAAGAAATCCAAGATGGCAATTCAGGTCCAAGCATTGATGAAAGATCATAATTTAGTAGATATTTGGAGATGTCTTAATCTGACAGAGAAAGATTTTTCCTTTTATTCATCTAGACATGAATCATTTTCAAGGATTGACTTCTTTTTAGTATCGGCACATTTACAAGGGAAAATACAACAAGCGGAATAGGGTGATTTCAGATCACTCCTTGTTATATTTTACATATGCAACTTCTGAGAAAATTCAAATGGCTTATCATTGGAGGTTTAATACAATGTTGTTAAAAAATATGGAATTTATTGATTTTTTTGAAAAAACAAATTAATTTTTTTTAAAGAAAATTCTAATTCTGTTCAAAGTAAGTTTGTATTATGGGATGCTATGAAATCCTATTTGAGAGGACAAATAATTAGTTATACTTCTAAAATAAAAAAGAATCGATTAAATCAGAGTCTTGAATTAGAGAAACAGATCGATGAGTTGGAAAAGGAATTTCAGAAAGATGCTACCAAAGATCAGAAAATAGAATTATCTAGGTTGAAATTGGAATATAATACTTTGCAATCTTATCAATTTGAATGTGTGATAAATAGGACTAAACAACGGTATTACGAATGGGGAGAGAATGCAAATAAGATATTGGCGTGCCAATTAAAGAAAGAACAGATTTCGAGGACTATTAATGCTGTTAGACGGAATTCTTTTATTACTTATAAACCTCGTGAGATTAATGATGAATTTTATTCATTTTATAAAAAGTTATATACATCTGAAGGAAAACAGGAACTGGATCGATTGATCTTTTTTAATCACAGTTGAATTTACCGATATTAGAGGATGCAGATATACAGGAGTTAGAAGAACCATTTACTGATTCGGAAATTAAAATGCTGGAAATGCCGAATGGTAAATGGCCTTTTTCGGTTGAATTTTATAAAATTTTTTATGATGATTTATCTAGTGTTTGGGGATGTATTACGTCAATTTGGAGAACATTATGAATTACCTGAGTCTTGTTCTAGTGCTTTAATTAAAAAAGAGATTCTTTGAAAGTATCTTCATATAGACCAATTTTGTTTGTTAAATGTAGATTATAAAATAATAGCTAAAATATTAGCGAATAGATTGGCTACATTTTTACCCAAGTTGATTCATATTGATCAAACAGGTTTTATAAAGAATAGATATGCTTCAGATAACATTTTGCGCGTGATTAGTTTGATTAATAGATTTCGACAATCTTCAGATCACTCGATGGTGATATCCTTAGATGCAGAGAAAACATTTGATAGATTTGAACGTAATTTTTTGTTTAAAGTTTTGGAGAAATTTAAGTTTGGTCCTTCTTTTATTGGTTGGATTAGGGCTCTATATAGTAAACCAGTAGCTAGAGTATTGACGAATGGTTTGATTTTGAAATCTTTTAAGTTAACTCGATCAACTCATCAAGGTTGTCCTTTATCACCAGCTTTGTTTGCATTAGTGATTGAACCTTTGGCACAGCTGATAAGACAAAATACACAGATACAAGGTATGAAAGTTTTAGTTGAGGAGTATAAAATTAATTTATTTGCTGATAATGTATTGGTGTATTTAATAAACCCAGCTCAGTCACTTTTGCACTTGAAGGAATGTTTAATACAATATGGATGTCTTTCTAGATATAAAGTTAATTGAGATAAAAGTGAAATATTACCAGTAAGGGAAGGAGATTATTCAGTTTATAAGAATATTATTAATTTGAAGTGGTCTGATCGAATTAAATATCTTGAATGTTAATTATCAAGCTTTATATAAATTAAATTATACTCAGTTAATGAAAAAAATTAAAACTGATTTGATTAAATGGAAAGATTTACCTATTTTTTAATGGGTAGGATGAATACAATTAAGACAAATATCTTTCCACATATACAATATTTGTTTCAATCTATTCCATATTTACTTGATAAATTTTTTTTTGAGATTTGAATAAAATGGTTAGGGAGTTTTTATGGAGAGGTAAATTTTTGAGGGTAGCTTTGAATAAATTAACTTGGAATTATGAGTTAGGGGGACTACATTTTCCACATTTCATGTGATAATTATAATTTTTTTATTAATAAGTGGCTGTTATACTCAGAATATTTACATTTCAATTTATATTGATTAGATTTTAATATGTATATTTAACTTTTTCTTTAATATTCTTTCTTTTTTCTTTTTTTATGGCTCTCCTTAGGAGAGTTGGCTGAAGGGGGGGGGGTCTTTTCTTTTCTTTTTTTTTATATATAAAAAAAATGTTCATATTTATGTTTAATTGCTGCATATGTCATATATTATTTGTTTTTTGAACAAATAAGTAAAGTTTTAAAAAAAGAACTAAGGATAAGGTATAAAAGATAACTTCCCAAAATTTGGAATGAAAGGAACAAGACCAAAACATGTGTAATAAAGTACCTTATTAAGTCTTTCATCTTTCACAATTCAAAGAAATATTAAGATATAATTAATCAATTGAACTTTAAAAAGGTAGGCTTCAGGTACATCCTTAAATTGTAGAAGTGAATAACGGACACATAAAGAGGAGGAATTTACCAATTTTAAGTTAGAATCCTATGTAGTATTCAAAAATGAGAGCTCAAAATCTTGTTCCCATAATTTTTAAATGTTATCTCGGGAGTTATCCCTAGATATTAATAAATAAATCATATATCCCTGATATTGGCTCTTTTGATTTGGTTTAAAATTATAATTCATCCCTATTTTATTTATAACAAGGTCCTGAGGAAGTCTCAACAATAGTGAATTCAAAAATCTCCTAATTTGTAAGTATCTAAAGAAATAGTTTAAAAGGTAGCTGTTCAAAAGAAGCTAAATTATTATCAATAAATAAATCTTGAAAAGATTGGATACCCAACTTAAGCCATTCATGAAAAGCAGAAACTTGGACCAAAGGTGGAAAAAAGAATTGAATAATATAGGGCTACTAAATAAAAATCTATGAAATCCAAAATGAATTCTAAATTGAAACCAAATTCTCAAAGTATGTTTTTATAACAATAGAATTATCAATGAATTTAGCAGAAAAAGGTAATGGGTCTTCAAACATCAAAATAAGAGAGTATTTTTTAGTAGAATTAGTTTCTAAATTGATCCAATTTGGATCATCTATTCTATCCTTATATTGAATCCAAAAAATGATACATCTGTAGAGAGGGCTACACTGCTAACTTAAATAACACACAACCAGACGGGTTGAGCTCAGTGAGCAGAACTGATTTATTGCAGGCTGCCTGGCTGGCCTTATACTCCCAGCCCCAACCTGGCTGAGAATCGCGCTGTGGGCACTGACGTCACCAAGGCGTCACATGGGACCCCCAGCGTGGGCTTCTGAGCCCGGTGCTGAGGTCGAAGGGGAAACCGCCGACAGTGCCATTTTGGCCTGCTGCCCCACTGCGTGTGTTACAAGTGGGGCCAGTTCGCCTGCCTAATGTCGTGCTGCCACATAGACCCCCCCCATAACCTGCACCCCAGAACTTGGCTGTGAATGTGGACCATGAATGCTAGACCACTTTGTACGGCCCTTCGTAAGGCCTCTGCAGAGGTGCCATGGACAGGCCTCGCCAAATAAAAATGTACTCCACGGAGTGCAGCTTGCTGGGGACATAAGAGGCCCATGTGCTGTGTCTGGGCGGCGGTGGGGGTGCAAAAGTGCCCAACTGGCCCAGGAGGTGGGAGAGTAGCTCATGCGGTGACCGCTGGGGGTTGTGAGGTGCGTTGACTAACTCACCGGATAGCATTAGCAGTGTGCTGTAGACCAGCTCGGCTGAGGACATCTGTAGATCTTCTTTGGGTGTCGAGCGGATACCCAGGAGCTCCCAAAGCAGTTTGTCTACCCAGTCAGGACCGGTGAGGTGGGCCATAAGTGCCAACTTAAGGTGGTGGTGTAGTCGCTCGACCAGCCCATTGGCCTGTGGGTGATAAGCCATGGTGTGGTGTAACTCGATCCCAAGCCTGTTGGTGAGGTGATTCGGGACACCAAACTGGGCGACCCAACCGTGCAACAGCGCTTGGGAGCAGGAGTCCATGGAGGTGTCTGGCATCGGGATTGCCTCGGACCAATGAGTGGTGAAAAGGTAACGGTTACCCCGGGAAATGGATATGGGCCCGACGATGTCCACGTGAATGTGGCTGAACCGTTCCCAGACATGCTCGAACTCCTGTACAGATCTTCTCCAGAAAAGTTCGCAATGATCCACAAATCTGAACCCCTGCACCAACTCTTTAGCCACACATTCATCCAACACATTTTCCTATTCCTACCCTCTCCAGCATGTGGCTCAGACAGCAATCCTGATTTTACCATTCTCGAGGACCTGCTTTTTAATTTCTTCCCTAACTCCATATATTCTTCCTTCAGGACCTCATTCCCACTTCCAACTATGTCATTGGTCCCCCCGTGGACCACGGCTGCTTAGTCAATCAGAGACAAGCCCAACCCTGGCATTCAGGAGGCAACATACCATCCGATAGCCTCGATCTCACCTAGCAAACCTCCTATCCATTTATCTAACCAATCACTATCACTCTCCTCTTCTCCCCCCCTTCCCTTCTGAGCCGGTGGTCCAGCCTCTGCAACGGAGACATGATTACCTCAAATTGTCACTTGGAGGTCCCCATCAACAGTATTCAAAGGAGTACTCTGCACTGACTGCATCTTCTCCTTCCCTCTCCTTACAGTCACCCAGCTACCTGCCTCCTGAATTATAGGGGTGACTGCCTCTCTCAAGATCCGCAGTTCATCAAACTCCTGCTCCAGTTCTCTAACTCGGGTTGTAAGGAGCTGCAGCTGAATACACCTTTTGCAGATGTAGCCATTTTACTGAAGAACTCTAAGGGATTATGGCCAGTAAACACAACAAGTGGTCATTGAGCTATGCAGATGTAAACAATGAAAAGCTGCAAAGCAAGTATAAGTGACAATAATTATTTCTGTATGATAGAATCATTCCTTTGATGTTCATTGAATTTATTGGATACTGGATGGTCAATATCATCAGAACTGTTCTTTTGTAATAGCACGGCTCCCCCAGCTTCATCAATAGTATCTACTGATAAAGAAAATGGCTTTTCAAAGTCAGGTGACTTAAGCGCACACTGGTGACATAAAATGGCTTTCAGTTTATCAAATGCTTCCCGACAAAGTCCTGGTCAAACAAGTTTTTCAGCCTTCTTCAGAAGGTTAGTCAAATGAAGGGGGATATCAGCAAAACTTTTACAGAAACTTTGATAATATCCTACTATTCCCAAAAACCTCCTTTCTTATCTGTGGGAACAGGAAATTCGTAAATCGTGTGAACCTTCATCGGAACCTTCGCCTGAACGGGCGCCAACTTACCTTGACCAACAACATAACCAAGATAAGCCAAAGTAGCATGACCAATTCACATTTAGCTAAATCGACAGTAAGGCTTGCTTTTGAAAGTTTGTCAAACAATTTCTCTAACTCATATGCTTCCCAGGTGTCAATTATAGTGTTAAGAAAATTACAAAGAAAAGTAGTGGGCAGAAAAATCAAAAGAAAAGGTTACAGAAGTCACTAGATATTAAAAGGACAAAGAGCATAAGGGCACTTTATCTGAATGCCCGCAGTATTAGAAATAAGGTTAGTGAACTTGAGGCACAAATCGGTACCCATGCCTATGATTTGGTAACCATCATGGAAACATGGCTACAAGGTGACCCTAAATGGGAATTAAACTTTCAAGGGTATCAGGTGGTGCAAAGAGATAGACAGGATGGTAAGGGAGGTGGAGTTGCACTCTTAATCAAAGATGAGCTCCAGGCAATAGTGAGGGATGATATAAGATCTGAAGAGCATAATGTTGAGTCCATTTGGGTAGAGATAAAGAATAACAAAGGTAAAAAAAATATTGATGGATGTTATCTATCGCCCACCAAATAACAATAGTTTAGTGGCACAGGAAATAAATAGAGAGATAAGTGAGGGATGTAATAATGATACTGCAGTAGTCATGGGGGACTTTAACTTCCACATAGATTGGGAAAATCAAGTTGGTCGTGGGAGTCTGGAAGAGGACTTTATAGAATGCATCTGCGATAGCTTTCTTGAGCAGCATGTTAAGGAACCCACAAGACAAAATGTTCTCCTGGATCTAGTGTTGTGCAATGAGATAGGAAGAGTAAATGATGTAATAGTCAGAGACCATCTGGGAAATGGCGATCATAGTATGATTGAATTTCTCATTCAGATGGAAGGGGAAATAGTTAGATCTAAAACTAATATATTACGCTTAAACAGGGGTGACTACCATCGGATGAGGGAGGAATTGGGCAGAGAGGACTGGGATCACAGGCTAATTGATGAAACAGTTGAGGAACAGTGGAAGATTTTCAAAGAAATATTTTGTAATGCTCAACAAAAATATATTCCGGTCAGGAAAAAGGGCAGCTTTTTTACAGGAAACTCATTTAACAGATAAGGAACATTTGAAACTCAAACGTGAATGGGTTGGGCAAGTTTTTTATTCTTCGTTTAATTCTAAGGCAAAAGGTGTGGCAATTTTGGTACATAAGAATCTACCATTTCAGTTACAGAATGAAGAGAAAAATGGTGGAAGATTATTAAAATTAAATTGTACAATCTTTAATGAGGCATGGACTTTGCTTGATGTTTATGCTCCTAATGTTGAGGATACAGCTTTTTGTTGTGGATATGTCTTTATTACTTGGACAATCGAACTCTCATGTGATGATTGGGGGAGATTTGAATGTGGTGTTGGAGACTTTATTGGACAAGTATCCAAGAGCAATTAAGAAGTCTAAGATGGCAATCCAAGTGATTAATATGATGGCAGATTTGAATTTAATTGATATTTGGCGAAGAGTTAATCCTACAGAGAAAGATTTTTCTTTTTATTCCTCGCGACATAATTCTTTTTCTAGAATTGATTATTTTTTAATATCAGCACATTTGCAGGATAGGGTTACATCGGTGGAGTATAAGGCTAGATTGGTTTCGGATCATTCACTATTATTATTAGAATATTTGAGTTCACAAGATGTTCAGAAAGCTTCAAGATGGAGATTTAATACTATGCTATTGCAAAAACCAGAATTTATTAGTTTTTTAAAACAGCAAATTGAAATTTTTATTGGTATTAACTGTAATTCTGTTTCTAGTCATTTTGTTTTATGGGATGCAATGAAAGCTTTTTTGCGAGGCCAAATTATCAGTTATGCCTCTAAAGTAAAGAAGGAGAGAATTAAAGGGATTGAAGACTTAGAGGAAAAGATAACTGCTACTGGAAAAGAATTTCAAAAACATGCTACCGAAACGCAAAAGAATCAGTTAACTAATTTAAAATTTAAATATAATGAATTACAAACATATCGGTTTGAATGTTTAATGAATTGAATAAGCATAAGTTTTATGAATGGGGTGAGAAAGCTCATAAAGTTTTGTCATGGCAATTAAAAAAGGAACAATTATCTAGGATTATACCAGTGATTAGAAAGAAATCAGGTATTACTTTTAATCAAAAGGAGATTAATGAGGAATTTTGTAATTTCTATAAACAATTGTATACTTTGGAATGTAAAGATGTAACTGGAGACACAATAGATTCTTTCTTGGAAAATGTTAACTTGCCACAATTGAATCAAGAAGACAGACAAGAGTTAGATAAACCTTTTACAGAAGATGAAATAGAAAGGGCAATAAGAGACATGCCGAATTGAAAGGCACCTGGTGAAGATGGGTTTTCTATAGAGTTTTATAAAGTTTTTTATACTGATGTATCTTCTATTTATAAGGATGTATTACAACAAACTTATAATACTTTTCAATTACCTGAGTCTTGTTCTAATGCAATAATTACAGTTATACCAAAAAAAGATAAAGACCCTTTACAGGTTTCTTCTTATAGACCAATTTCGTTGTTAAATGTAGATTATAAAATTGTAGCTAAAATTATGGCTAATAGATTAGCTCAATATCTGCCTAAAATTATACATGGTGATCAAACGGGATTTATAAAAAACAGGTATGCATCAGATAATATTTTACGGTTAATAACCTTGATAAATAAATTTAAATTTCAGTTGAATTATCCAATAGTGGTTTCATTGGATGCAGAAAAGGCTTTTGATAGAGTGGAATGGAAGTTTCTGTTCAAAGTACTTGAGAAATTTTGTTTTGGTTTTTCATTTATTGGGTTGATAAAGGCTTTATATAATAGCCCGAAGGCTAGAATTGCTGTTAATGGCCAAATTTCAGAATATTTTAGTTTGACAAGATCTACTAGACAAGGATGTCCGTTGTCACCTGCTTTATTTGCTATAGTTATTGAACCTTTAGCACAATTAATACGTCAAAATGAAAATGGTAAAGGTATGAGAGTTCTGAATGAGGAATATAAGATTAATTTATTTACTGATGATGTTTTATTATATTTGGTGGATCCGGATATTTCTTTACCTGCAATTCAAGAATGTTTAGAAATTTATGGCCAATTATCTGGTTATAAAGTAAATTGGGCTAAAAGTGAAATTTTACCAATTTGTAAAGGTGATTATTCAGTAAATAAAAATATTACAAATTTGAAGTGGACTACACAAATTAAATATTTAGGAATTAATGTTAATACAGAATATCAAGAATTATATTTAATTAATTATTTTCCTTTAATAAAAAGGATTAAATTAGATTTGATTAGGTGGAGGGATCTACCTTTGGGTTTACTAGAGAGGATTAATACCATAAAAATGAATATTTTTCCTAGAATACAATATCTGTTTCAATCAATTCCTTATTTTTAAAAAAAAAGTTTTTTTAAGGATTTATATAAAGCGATTAGAGAATTCTTATGGAAGGGAAAATTTCCGAGAGTAGCAATGAGAAAATTGATGTGGGATTTTCAATTTGGAGGTTTAAGATTACCGAATTTTCAGCATTATTATGAAGCAGCTCAATTCAAATTTCTTTTAGTGATCCGGGCAGAGAGTGGGAGGTGGCGGCCCCAGTCCAGGAACAGAGAGAGCAGCGGCGGCCCCGGTCCCGGTCCGGGCAAAGGGTAGGCGGCGGCGGCCCCCATCCAGGCAGGAGCAAGGGGGAGACGGCGGCCCCGGCCTCGGTCGAATGAGGCAGGCGGAGGCCCCGATCCGGGCAGAGAGTTGGAGGCGGCGGCCCCAGTCCGGGCACAGGGAGAGCAGCGGCGGCCTCGGCCCCGGTCCGGGCAGTATGGACCGACCTAGGAGGGGAGACAGACCCCTCCAGCCCGGGTAAGAAACATGCATAGGAGAAGGCCACTCCGATATAAAACCTACGACCCAAGGAGCTCGCTGCCACGTCCCAGCTTGCTTGGCCACGGCACACGAACCATGGGTGTAAAGGGTGGGGCCAGTACTGCGCGCACTGCACTCCACCTAAATGCTCCTTTGCACAGGCCCGAGGACAGGTCCACGTCCTCCCCCTCCACGTCCTCCCCCTCAAAAGATGCTCACAAACTCAAGCTAGCATGCTGGAACATCAGAACCATGCTAGACAAGGCTGACAGCCACCGACCTGAACGTCGGTCTGCCCTCATTGCACATGAACTCCTCAGACTTGACATCGACATAGCCGCTCTCAGTGAAGGCCACCTGGCAGATGTAGGCAGCCTCCAAGAACGCGGCGCGGGCTACACACTCTACTGGTCTGGCAAGCCTTCGGATGAACGACGCCTATCTGGTGTAGGCTTCATGGTCAAGAACTTCATTGACTCCAAACTCGAAAACCTTCCGACAGGCCACTCGGACCGAATCATGTCCATGCGACTCCCCCTTCAAAACAAACGTTGCATCACCCTCATCAGTGTCTATGCTCCAGCCCTCCAGGCGGAACCAGCAGAAAAGGACAAGTTCTACACTGACCTGCGCAACCTCATCCAACGCACCCCTACAGCCGAAAAGGTTGTCATCCTTGGCGACTTCAACGCTCGCGTCGGCAAAGACTCAGAAACCTGGCCAGGAATCCTGGGTAAGCATGGCGTCGGCAAGTGCAACGACAATGGGCGCCTCCTGTTGGAGCTCTGCGCAGAACAGCGGCTTGTCATTACAAACACCCTTTTTCAGCAGAGGGACAGCCTTAAGACCACCTGGATGTATCCCCGATCCAAACACTGGCACCTCCTGGACTACATCCTGGTGCGAGTAAGTGACAAACGAGATGTGCTCCACACCAGGGTCATGCCCAGCGCGGAATGCCACACTGACCACCGGCTGGTTCGCTGCAAGCTCAACCTTCACTTCAAGCCAAAGCCCAGGAACAGTAAAGCCCCCAGAAAGAGGTTCAATGTTGGAAACCTGCAGTCAGACGAAGCGAGAGGAAACTTCCAGGGAAACCTCAAAGCAAAGCTCGACGATGCAACCCGCCTCACGGACCCGTCCCCTGAAAACCTCTGGGATCAGTTGAAGACTACCATACTGCAATCCACTGAAGAGGTACTGGGCTTCTCCTCCAGGAAAAACAAGGACTGGTTCGACGAAAACAGCCAGGAAATCCAGGAGCTGCTGGCAAAGAAGCGAGCTGCCCACCAGGCTCACCTTACAAAGCCATCCTGTCCAGAGAAGAAACAAGCCTTCCGTCGCGCATGCAGCCATCTTCAGCGCAAACTCCGGGAGATCCAAAATGAGTGGTGGACTAGCCTCGCCAAACGAACCCAGCTCAGCGCGGACATTGGCGACTTCAGGGGTTTCTACGAGGCTCTAAAGGCTGTGTATGGCCCCTCACCCCAAGTCCAAAGCCCGCTGCGCAGCTCAGACGGCAAAGTCCTCCTCAGCGACAAGATCTCCATCCTCAACCGATGGTCAGAACACTTCCAATCTCTTTTCAGTGCCAACCGCTCAGTCCAAGATTCCGCCCTGCTCCAGCTCCCTCAACAGCCCCTAAGGCTAGAGCTGGATGAGGTCCTCACCCAGGATGAGACATATAAGGCAATCGAACAACTGAAAAGTGGCAAAGCAGCAGGTATGGATGGAATCCCCCCAGAGGTCTGGAAGGCTGGCGGCAAAACTCTGCATGCCAAACTGCATGAGTTGTTCAAGCATTGTTGGGACAAAAGAAAACTGCCTCAGGACCTTCGTGATGCCACCATCATCACCCTGTACAAAAACAAAGGCGAGAAATCAAACTGCTCAAACTACAGGGGAATCACGCTGCTCTCCATTGCAGGCAAAATCTTTGCTAGGATTCTACTAAATAGAATAATACCTAGTGTCGCCGAGAATATTCTCCCAGAATCACAGTGCAGCTTTCGCGCAAACAGAGGAAATACTGACATGGTCTTTGCCCTCAGACAGCTCCAAGAAAAGTGCAGAGAACAAAACAAAGGACTCTACATCACCTTTGTTGACCTCACCAAAGCCTTCGACACCGTGAGCAGGAAAGGGCTTTGGCAAATACTAGAGCGCATCGGATGTCCCCCAAAGTTCCTCAACATGATTATCCAACTGCACGAAAACCAACAAGGTCGGGTCAGATACAGCAATGAGCTCTCTGAACCCTTCTCCATTAACAATGGCATGAAGCAAGGCTGTGTTCTCGCACCAACCCTCTTTTCAATCTTCTTCAGCATGATGCTGAACCAAGCCATGAAAGACCTCAACAGTGAAGACGCTGTTTACATCCGGTACCGCACAGATGGCAGTCTCTTCAATCTGAGGCACCTGCAAGCTCACACCAAGACACAAGAGAAACTTGTCCATGAACTACTCTTTGCAGACGATGCCGCTTTAGTTGCCCATTCAGAGCCAGCTCTTCAGCGCTTGACGTCCTGCTTTGCGGAAACTGCCAAAATGTTTGGCCTGGAAGTCAGCCTGAAGAAAACTGAGGTCCTCCATCAGCCAGCTCCCCACCATTTCTACCAGCATCTCCATCGGGCACACAAAACTCAAAACGGTCAACCAGTTTACCTATCTCGGCTGCACCATTTCATCAGATGCAAGGATCGACAATGAGATAGACAACAGACTCGCCAAGGTAAATAGCACCTTTGGAAGACTACACAAAAGAGTCTGGAAAAACAACCAACTGAAAAACCTCACAAAGATAAGCGTATACAGAGCCGTTGTCATACCCACACTCCTGTTCGGCTCCGAATCATGGGTCCTCTACCGGCATCACTTACGGCTCCTAGAACGCTTCCACCAGCGTTGTCTCCGCTCCATTCTCAACATCCATTGCAGTGCTTTCATCCCTAACGTCGAAGTACTCGAGATGGCAGAGGTCGACAGCATCGAGTCCACGCTGCTGAGGATCCAGCTGCACTGGGTGGGTCACGTCTCCAGAATGGAGGACCATCGCCTTCCCAAGATCGTGTTATATGGCGAGCTCTCCACTGGCCACCGTGACAGAGGTGCACCAAAGAAAAGGTACAAGGACTGCCTAAAGAAATCTCTTGGTGCCTGCCACATTGACTACCGCCAGTGGGCTGATATCGCCTCAAATCGTGCATCTTGGCGCCTCACAGTTTGGTAGGCAGCAACCTCCTTTGAAGAAGACCGCAGAGCCCACCTCACTGACAAAAGGCAAAGGAGGAAAAACCCAACACCCAACCCCAACCAACCAATTTTCCCCTGCAGCTGTTGCAACCGTGTCTGCCTGTCCCGCATCGGACTTGTCAGCCACAAACGAGCCTGCAGCTGATGTGGACTTTTACCCCCTCCATAAATCTTCGTCCGCGAAGCCAAGCCAAAGAAGAATGAATATGGACGACTCACCTAGTTGGGTAAAGATAGAAATGGCGGTTATTTTAGAAAAATTTCCTCAAGAGTTTTTGTTTCGATGAAATAAAAATTTATTACGAACTTATGATGTGCCAATATTGAAACATTTATTGAATTTATGGACAAAGAAACTTAAAAAATTGGGACTTAAATATATATATTCTGGAAGATTGCCATTATATAGTAATCAACTTGTTCCTTTTACGGTCTCCAATGCCACTTTGAAACAATGGGAAAAGAAGGGAATAAAAAATTTACCTGATTGTTTTTCTGAGGGTTTTTTTTGTTCCTTTGACGAATTACAAAGGAAATATGGTATTAGTGCAAATTCTATATTTGTATATTATCAATTAAGATCTTTTGTAAAACAGTTATGTGGCCGACATATGATTTTATTGCCTTAATCTAGTTTTGAAGAATATGTACTTTCAATACCAAAAAAGGAATATATATCTGATTTGTATTGTATTTTATAAGAAATTGATAGTAAAAAAGACTGGGATAAAGATAAGTTGAAATGGGAAAAAGATTTAGGACCTAAAATAGCTGAAGAAGCTTGGATGGAAATTTGTCAGAATAGTATTCGGAAATTAATTAATGCTAGACTAGCGATGATTAATTATAATTTTATTCATCAGCTATATTTAACGCCGGAGAAATTAAAAAAATTTGGTGTTAGTAAGTGGGATTCTTGTTTTCGATGTGATCAGACGGCCAATACTTTTTTGCATACTGTTTGGCTTTGTGATCGATTGCAACAGTTTTGGAAAGGTATTCAATCTGTTTTTAACAGTTTATATAATATCCATCTTGTATTAGATCACGATATATTTTTATTAGGGAACATGCAATCATTAATTGATTTAGGTTTAGAGGATTATCAGATTTCATTTATTTATTTAGCTTTAGTTGTGGCTAAGAAATGTATAGCACTTACTTGGAAAGATAGAAATATACTAACTTTAGATAAGTGGTATTTGGAAATGAAATTTTGTTTGACTATGGAAAGGATATCTTTTTCAATTCAGGATAAGATGTTTTTTTATAAGTTAAAGTGGACTCCGTTTACTAATTATATGCATTGAAGTTTGATTTAAATATATGTTTAAGTGTGATATTTTAGTATTGACATTTTTTATGTTGTTAGAATTTTTTTAGGTTAAGTTTTATCTCTTTTTTATAAGTGGGTATTTTTTTTCATATATAATATTGTCTATTTTATTAACTCTTCACTCTTTATTTTGGGGGGAGGGTTGGACTAATTTTAAGTTAGACTATTAATATAGTGTTACAATTAACGGGGGGTTATTTTGTGTAGTTTTCTGAAGTTCCTCAACATGATTATCCAACTGCACGAAAACCAACAAGGTCGGGTCAGATACAGCAATGAGCTCTCTGAACCCTTCTCCATTAACAATGGCGTGAAGCAAGGCTGTATTCTCGCACCAACCCTCTTTTCAATCTTCTTCAGCATGATGCTGAACCAAACCATGAAAGACCCCAACAATGAAGACGCTGTTTACATCCGGTACCGCACGGATGGCAGTCTCTTCAATCTGAGGCGCCTGCAAGCTCACACCAAGACACAAGAGAAACTTGTCCGTGAACTACTCTTTGCAGACGATGCCGCTTTAGTTGCCCATTCAGAGCCAGCTCTTCAGCGCTTGACGTCCTGCTTTGCGGAAACTGCCAAAATGTTTGGCCTGGAAGTCAGCCTGAAGAAAACTGAGGACCTCCATCAGCCAGCTCCCCACCATGACTACCAGCCCCCCCACATCTCCATCGGGCACACAAAACTCAAAACGGTCAACCAGTTTACCTATCTCGGCTGCACCATTTCATCAGATGCAAGGATCAACAATGAGATAGACAACAGACTCGCCAAGGCAAATAGCACCTTTGGAAGACTACACAAAAGAGTCTGGAAAAACAACCAACTGAAAAACCTCACAAAGAAAAGCGTATACAGAGCCGTTGTCATACCCACACTCCTGTTCGGCTCCGAATCATGGGTCCTCTACCGGCACCACCTACGGCTCCTAGAACGCTTCCACCAGCGTTGTCTCCGCTCCATCCTCAACATCCATTGGAGCGCTTTCATCCCTAGCGTCGAGGTGCTCGAGATGGCAGAGGTCGACAGCATCGAGTCCACGCTGCTGAAGATCCAGCTGCGCTGGATGGGTCACGTCTCCAGAATGGAGGACCATCGCCTTCCCAAGATCGTGTTATATGGCGAGCTCTCCACTGGCCACCGTGACAGAGGTGCACCAAAGAAAAGGTACAAGGACTGCCTAAAGAAATCTCTTGGTGCCTGCCACATTGACCACCGCCAGTGGGCTGATAATGCCTCAAACCGTGCATCTTGGCGCCTCACAGTTTGGCGGGCAGCAACCTCCTTTGAAGAAGACCGCAGAGCCCACCTCACTGACAAAAGGCAAAGGAGGAAAAACCCAACACCTAACCCCAACCAACCAATTTTCCCCTGCAGCCGCTGCAACCGTGTCTGCCTGTCCCGCATCGGACTTGTCAGCCACTAACGAGCCTCAGCTGACGTGGACTTTTACCCCCTCCATAAATCTTCGTCCGCGAAGCCAAGCCAAAGAAAGATTTTAATCATACCTTTTTAAATTTTTTTTCTATTTTTCTTTAAATGTAATTCTTTATTGTATACATGTTATAAAATTTTAAATAAAGTCTTCAAAAAAAAAAGGAAAAAGGGCAGCAAGGGAGGGAAAAATCAACTGTGGTTAACAAAGGAAATAAAGGAGAGTATAAAATTGAATGCACAGGTGTACAAAGCTGCAAAGACCAGTGGGAAACTGGAAGATTGGGATAACTTTAAGAGACAACAAGGCGGGTAATAAGAAATAGGAAAAAGGATTATGAAAGTAAATTGGCACAAAATATAAAAACAGAAAGCAAAAAATTTTATAAATATATAAAACGGAAGAGGGTGGCCAGAGTTAACATAGGACCCTTGGAGGATGAGAAAGGAAAACTGGTAGCAAAAAATGAGGAAATGGTCGAGGCATTAAACAAATATTTTGTGTCAGTCTTCACGATGGAAGACACATCCAGTATGCCCAAGTGCGGAGTTAAGGATGCGAATGTTGGGGAGGGCCTTGATAAAATAGTTGTTACAAAGGAAGTAGTGATGGAGAAACTAATGGGACTAAAGTCAGACAAATCACCTGGCCCTGATGATATGCATCCAAGGGTTCTGAAGGAAATGGCAAAAGTTATAGTTGATGCATTGGTGGTCATATACCAAAATTCCTTGGATTCTGGGCAGATCCCGGCAGACTGGAAGACAGCAAATGTCACGCCACTTTTTAAGAAAGGATATAGGCAGAAGACTGGAAATTATCAGCCAATTAGCTTGACATCTGTAGTTGGAAAAATGCTTGAAGCCGTCATTAAAGATGAAATAGTGAAACTTTTGGAACGTAAGGGTTCAATCAGGCAGACGCAGCATGGTTTTAGAAGATCTTGTTTGACAAACTTGTTAGGATTCTTTGAGGATATAATGGGTGCGGTGGATAGAGGGGAACAGGCTGATGTTGTATATTTGGATTTCCAGAAAGCGATTGATAAGGTGCTGCACAAGAGACTTCTCAGTAAGTTACAGGAAAGTGGAGTCCGGGGAAGTATATTGGCCTGGATTGAAAATTGGTTGTCTGACAGGAGGCACAGAGTCGGGATAAGTTGGAGTTTTTCAGGTTGGTGCTAGGCCCACAACTGTTCATCATTTACATTGATGACTTGGAGGAGGGGACAAAATGTGGTGTAGCCAAGTTTGTGGATGACACCAAACTGAGTGGAAGAGCAAATTGTAATGAGGATGTGGAGTATCTGCAGAGGGATATACTTAAGCTGGATGAGTGGGCAAAGGTCTGGCAGATGGAGTATAATGTTAGTAAGTGTGAGGTTATCCACTTTGGCCAGAAAAATGAAAGAGCTGAATATTATTTAAAAGGTGAAAAACTACAGCATGTTGTTGTGCAGAGGGACTTGGGAGGGCTTGTGCACGAATCGCAAAAAGTTAGGTTGCAGGTGCAGCAGGTTATTAAGAAGGCAAATGGAATGTTGGCCTTCATCGCTAGAGGAATTGAATTCAGGAGTAGGGAGGTAATGTTGCAACTGTATAAGGTACTGGTGAGACCGCACCTGGAGTACTGTGTCCAGTTCTGGTCTCCATATTTGAGGAAGGATATACTGGCTTTGGAGACGGTCCAGAGAAGGTTTACTAGGTTGATCCCTGGGATGAAGGGGTTGACTTTTGATGAAAGTTTAAATCATCTAGGATTGTATTTGCTCGAGTTCAGAAGAATGAGAGGAGATCTTATAGAAACATATAGGATTATGAAGGGTATGGATAGGATAGATGTAGGAAGGTTTTTTGAGCTGGCCGGGGAAACTAAATTGAGAGGACACAGTCTCAAGATTCGGGAGAGTAGATTTAGGACAGAGATGAGGAAAAATAGTTTTTCCCAGAGAGTAGTGAATGTTTGGAATTCTCTAACCAGGGAAGTGGTTGAGGCTGCTTCATTAAACATATTTAAAATTCAGTTAGATAAATTTTTACATGATAGAGGAGTTAGGGGATATGGGGAGAAGGCAAGTAGGTAAAGTTAGATCATAAATTAGATCAGCCATGATCTTATTGAATGGTGGAGCAGGTTCGATGGGCCATTTTTGGCCTACTCCTGTTCCTACTTCCTATGTTCCTATTCCCCATAACCAAACCATCAATTTAACCATCCTTGTGCTCTAAGCCTTGAATCGCAGAATTAATCATTCCTTGAAATGTCCCAGGAGCATTTTTCATTCCAAATGGTAAAACATTGTATTCATATAGCCCTGATGAGGTTACAAATGCAGAAATTTCCCTATCCCTGTCTGTTAAGGGAACACACCAGTAACCTTTTATTAAGTCCATCTTCATAAGAAACGTAGCCCTTTCAACCCGCTCCACACAATCATCCACCCTAGGGATAGGGTAAGCATCTGTCTTTGTTACTGCATTAACTTTTCGATAATAAGTGCAAAATAAGAGCCCCATCTGATTTAGGCCCCAGGACACAAGGTCAACTCCAATCTGAGGCAGAACATCTAAGAATATCATTCTTTCACACATATTCAATCTCTCAATCTACTAGCCTGCATTTTCCAAGATTCATTCGATATAGATGTTGTTTGACAGGTTTTGCATCTTCAACATCAAGATCATGACAAGTTATTGGGGTTCACTTTGGCACATCTAGTAATAAGATCCTAAATTTTAGAAGCAGCTTTTCCATTTGCTCCTTTCCTGGGGCTGAAGATGAACCAAATTAGCATCCAAAGTCTGAAAAACAATCAAATTAGACAGACGCACTGGAATGTTTTGTTTGAAGTGACCCTCACAAGAGTCAGCTTGTGACCACGAGAGACCATCTCATGGTCCCTGGACTCCTTGGTTCTCTCAGCAAACAATAACAATGATAAAGGCTATTCCTTGCTAAAAGAACTTGCTCAAAGCCAAGTTTTCAAAATTAGGTTTTAACATGTTGAAATGGCAACTCAATTTTTTATGTCTCCGATCAGGTGTTCTAACTACTGACTTCATTCAATTTGACTCTATTTCATATGGGCATGAAAATCTAGCCCTAAAGGTATTGGAATTTGTTGGTAAAAGGATTAACATTTTATCCCCCGGTTTAAAAGTTCTTGCCCTAGCCATTTTATCATTCATTTTGCCTTGAAATGTTTTCAAATTCTCTTGAGCTTATTTAGAAACTTTCTGCAAATGATATTTAAACTTTGAAACATAATCTAACAAATTTAGCTGCACATCTTCATTAACCCATTGTTCCTTCAGCCACACTAAAGGCCCTCTAACTTGCTGTTCAAACAACAGCTCGAAAGGACTAAAGTCTAATGATTCTTGAACAGATTCTTCTCACTGTTAACAAAAGCAAATGAACTCCATCATCCCAGTCCTTCTCATTCTCAAAACATTAGGTACTCATGTTTCTGATGGTGAATGGCCCCTTCAAAGGCTGGATGATATGGTTAGCTCCAGATTTATAAACTATCTGCTGAAACAGCCCTGACATGAAATAACTCCCTAGCCTGATTGAATCTCTTTAGGCAAACCGACTAAAGCTTTAGACACAGCTTTAGCTTTAATATTTCTAAGTGATACTGATTCTGGAAACCTTGAGGCTGTACACAGGACAGTTAACAAATACTGATTCCCAGCTTTTGGCTTGGGCAATGGGCCGACACAATCCACAATACTTCAGAGAAGGTTTTGTCAAAAACAGGAATGGTTGTAATGGAGCCACTGGGGGAACGTGATAAGGTTTACCCACAACCTGACAAATAAGACATGTCCTGCAATATGTCATAGCATCTTTCCTTAAACTAGGCCAATAGAATTGTTTCATAATCTTATACATAGTTTCTTTACACCAAGATGACCACCAAAGGGCATGCTATGGGCCAAGGTTAAAATTTCATCCCGATGGACTTTAGGAACTACAACCCGATGAACAACTTCCCATTCTTCACTGGCAGGGATATCAGGTGATCTTCACTTCCTCATCAACATGCCTTCCTTGAAATAATAGCCAACTGACACTTTCTTAATTTCATCATCAGAGAGAGCCTTATCTCTCACTTCTGTAAGATCTGGATCTTTGTTGTGCCCCGCTATAAACTCTTTTCCAGATAACGACAAATCTTTACACTCAGGTTAAACACCAGAACTCTGGTTCAATAAAGAAGGAAGTAAAGTCTTTGGCAGGTTATTACAACCTGAGTGCTGTTTTGTGCTATCGCAGATTCCGATCCCTGTGAAATCAATCTGCACTAGCAAGCTTTTTAGCCAAAGCCCAAGCTACTGCACAGGTAGGATATTTATCAGAATCTGCCTTTGTCTCATCAG